>NW_023994370.1:122500-125000 GCF_015586225.1 Lucilia sericata | reverse complement strand
ACAATTTTCTACAGTGACATTTTTTTTTGGTTTGTGACCGCTGCGAAATGAAAGACATGACTGTGGACAGAATGAAAACCACTAGAAAAAAAATATGTTCTCTGGTCAAGAATAAAATTATATACACATGTTATAAACAAATGTCACTTAACTGATGACATGGTGTGTGGAAAATGTAGAATGTATTTTCTTGGTCAATGTTTTGAATGCACATAAAAATGTGACATTAGAATTTGTGTTTGTGTGTGTGAGTTAAAAGAGGAGTTTAAGATTTCCAGAATATTTTCTTTAAAGTGTTAGTATGTTAAAAGTTAACAATTGAAAACTGTTCACTGTCATTATATATATAAGATGGTTTGGGCCAGATCTATGTATTTGGATCCTGACATTTAGACAAAATAGTTTTTAGGGGAAAATTTAGAGATTTAAAATTATTTTTAGTTTCTTTACAAAATAATATTGAAATTAAAACTGCTCTACTAAGAAACAAACGATTTCAAATTAAAGAAGAGTTTATATCTAGGGAAACCAAAAATATGCTCCAAAAAGTCCTCTTGTCCATCCAGTTTTTCTTATACATGAGTCCATACGAGGCATCATAGTTAGTTAGTTAGTTAGTTAGTTGTTAGTTAGTCAGTTAGTTAGTTAGTTAGTTAGTTAGTTAGTTAGTTAGTCAGTTTAGTTAGTTAGTTAGTTAGTTAGTTAGTTAGTTAGTTAGTTAGTTAGTTAGTTAGTTTAGTTAGTTAGTTCAGTTAGTTAGTTAGTTAGTTAGGTTAGTTAGTTGTTCGTTAGTTAGTTAGTTAGTTAGTTGATTAGTTAGTGAGTTCGTTAGTTTAGTTCGTTAGTTCAGTTAGTTAGCGTTGCGGTAGTTCAGTTCTCGTTCGTTCGTTCGTTAGTTCGTTTCGTTCGTTCGTGCGTTATCGTCGTTCGTTCGTTGCTTAGTTCGTTTAGTTAGTTCGTTCCGTTCGTTCGTTTAGTTCGTTCGATTACTTCGTTCGTTCGTTCGTTCTTGTTCGTTCGGTTCGTTAGTTCGTTGTTCGTTCGTTCGTTGTTCGTTGTTCGTTCGTTCCGTTCGTTAGTTCGTTCGTTCGTTCGTTCGTTCGTTCGTTCGTTCGTTCGTATCGTTCGTTCGTTCAGTTCGTTGTTCGTTCGTTCCGTTCGTTCGTTCGTTCGTTCGTTCGTTCGTTCGTTCGTTCGTTCGTTCGTTAGTTCGTTCGCTTCGTTCGTTCGTATTCGTTAGTTCGTTCGTTCGTTCGTTCGTTCTAGTTTCCGTTCGTTAGTTAGTTCGTTCGTTCGTTCGTTTCGTTCGTTTCGTTCGTTCGTTCGTTCGTTCTTCGTTCGTTCGTTCGTTCGTTTCGTTCGTTCGTTCGTTCGTTCGTTCGTTCGTTCGTTTCGTTCGTTCGTTCGTTCGTTCGTTTTCTTCGTTCGTTCGTTCGTTCGTTCGTTCGTTCGTTCGTTCGTTCGTTCTTCGTTCGTTCGTTCTTCGTTCTTCGTTCGTTCGTTCGTTCGTTCGTTCGTTCGTTTCGTTCGTTCGTTCGTTCGTTCGTTCGTTCTTCGTTCGTTCGTTCGTTCGTTCGTTCGTTCGTTCGTTCGTTCGTTCGTTCGTTCGTTCGTTCGTTCGTTCGTTCGTTCGTTCGTTCTTTTCGTTTCGTTCGTTCGTTCGTTCGTTCGTTCGTTCGTTCGTTCGTTCGTTCGTTCGTTCGTTCGTTCGTTCGTTCGTTTCGTTCGTTCGTTTCGTTCGTTCGTCGTTCGTTGTTCGTTCGTTCGTTCGTTCGTTCGTTGCTTCGTTCGTTCGTTCGTTCGTTCGTTCGTTCGTTCGTTTCGTTCGTTCGTTCGTTCGTTCGTTCTTCGTTCGTTCGTTCGTTCGTTCGTTCGTTCGTTCGTTCGTTCGTTCGTTCGTTCGTTCGTTCGTTTCGTTTCGTTCGTTCGTTCGTTTCGTTCGTTCTTCGTTCGTTCGTTCGTTCGTTCGTTCGTTCGTTCGTGTTCGTTTCGTTCGTTCGTTCGTTCGTTCGTTCTTCGTTCGTTCGTTCTTCGTTCGTTCGTTTCGTTCGTTTCGTTCGTTCGTTCGTTCGTTCGTTCGTTTCGTTCGTTCGTTCGTTCGTTCGTTCGTTCGTTCGTTCGTTCGTTCGTTCGTTCGTTCGTTCGTTCGTTCGTTCGTTCGTTCGTTCTTTCGTTCGTTCGTTTCGTTCGTTCGTTCGTTCGTTCGTTCTTGTTCGTTCGTTCGTTCGTTCGTTCGTTCGTTCGTTCGTTCGTTCGTTTTCGTTCGTTCGTTCGTTCGTTCGTTCGTTCGTCGTTCGTTCGTTCGTTCGTTCTTTGTTCGTTCGTTCGTTCGTTGTTCGTTCGTTCGTTCGTTCGTTCGTCCCCCCCCTCTTTGGCCTTCCTTCTTTCCCTCTGTTCCCTCCTGCCTTCTGCCCCCTCCTCTCGTCGGTCTGCTTCTTCTACCCTAAAAATAGCACGCTAGTAACAAACAACTCGTTATTATTATAATTTTTAATGCAAA
>NW_023994370.1:0-117500 GCF_015586225.1 Lucilia sericata | reverse complement strand
TGTTAAAGTTCAAATTGATTTTTGATTTATGTTGGAGAGAAAAAATACAAATAAATGAGATTTTTTTATAAATTTAGATGAAATTTAAAAAATGTAGACAAAACTACTATTCAAGTAAACTCAAAGAGATACATTGTGGATTCAAATGTCTGTATGGAATGAGAGAAATGTATATGGATAACAGTTTCATAATGGCCCTATTTTATATTTTTAATATAATCCAGACTCATTGGATCCCGACTATAGTCTAGTCTATAGTCTCGGCAAAAATAAAAACAAACATAATCTAAAATCTTTTAACCTTTCAACTGAAAAATTGTTATTCAAATAAATCCCATGCATTTAACCACACAACCTCAAATATTACCCAGAAAAGCAACAAACACATATAAACACATGACATAAATATCACCCAAGAGAACAATCTACACCTACAAATCTTGCAAAGAATTGTAAACGCAATCAAAGAATCGTGTATGGTCAAAAACTCAGAAGAGTTTGCTAAACCTGGCAATATTGCTTAACATTTGTATGGCATAAATAAATCGTGACCAAACTTCTATATAGACACCATGTGTAAGAGTCAAACATGTGTACATTTATGGTGGCGGGCGGATATTTTTGTGATGGCGCTAAATATTACCACACAATCATTGAGGTCTGCTTGCCTGTATTGGCTCTTAATGGTTATTTTCATCCTTCGCATTTTTGCTTTTATCTTGTTGTGGTCTTCGTTAGCGGGACACTTGTGAATTTATTTTAAATTAAACAAAGTGAGTCTGATGTCAGGCATGTAACGAAATTAGCATCTTCTTACTGAGAAGAGATAAATCTAAAACTATACTAGACTAGCCTATCCTAAAGTCTAGTATAATTACCAAACTACAGTCTAGTCTATAGTCTAGTCTATAGTCTATAGTCTAGTCTATAGTCTAGTCTATAGTTAGTCTATAGTAGTTAGTCTATAGTCTAGTCTATAGTCTAGTCTATGTCTAGTCTATAGTCTAGTCTATAGTCTAGTCTATAGTCTAGTCTATAGTCTAGTCTATAGTCTAGTCTATAGTCTAGTCTTAGTCTAGTCTATAGTCTAGTCTATAGTCTAGTCTATAGTCTAGTCTATAGTCTAGTCTATAGTCTAGTCTATAGTCTAGTTATAGTCTAGTCTAGTCTAGTCTATAGTCTAGTCTATAGTCTAGTCTATAGTCTAGTCTATAGTCTAGTCTATAGTCTAGTCTATAGTCTAGTCTATAGTCTAGTCTATAGTCTAGTCTATAGTCTAGTCTATAGTTAGTCTATAGTCTAGTCTATAGTCTAGTCTAGTTAGTATAGTCTAGTCTATAGTCTAGTCTATAGTCTAGTCTATAGTATAGTCTATAGTCTAGTCTAGTCATAGTATAGGTCATAGTCTAGTCTAGTCTATAGTCTAGTCTAGTCTAGTCTAGTCTATAGTCTAGTCTATAGTCTAGTCTATAGTCTAGTCTATAGTATAGTCTATAGTATAGTCTATAGTATAGTCTATAGTCTAGTCTATAGTCTAGTCTATAGTCTAGTCTATAGTCTAGTCTATAGTCTAGTCTATAGTCTAGTCTATAGTCTAGTCTATAGTCTAGTCTATAGTCTAGTCTATAGTCTAGTCTATAGTCTAGTCTATAGTCTAGTCTATAGTCTAGTCTATAGTCTAGTCTATAGTCTAGTCTATAGTCTAGTCTATAGTCTAGTCTATAGTCTAGTCTATAGTCTAGTCTTCATAGTCTAGTCTATAGTCTAGTCTATAGTCTAGTCTATAGTCTAGTCTAGTCTAGTCTAGTCTATTATAGTCTAGTCTATAGTCTAGTCTATAGTCTAGTCTATAGTCTAGTCTATAGTCTAGTCCTATTAGTCTAGTCTATAGTCTAGTCTATAGTCTAGTCTATAGTCTAGTCTATAGTCTAGTCTATAGTCCTAGTCTATAGTCTAGTCTATAGTCTAGTCTATAGTCTAGTCCTATAGTCTAGTCTATAGTCTAGTCTATAGTCTAGTCTATAGTCTAGTCTATAGTCTAGTCTATAGTCTAGTCCTATAGTCTAGTCTATAGTCTAGTCTATAGTCGAGTCTATAGTCTAGTCTATAGTCTAGTCTATAGTCTAGTCTATAGTCTAGTCTATAGTCTAGTCTATAGTCTAGTCTATAGTCTAGTCTATAGGTCTAGTCTATAGTCTAGTCTATAGTCTAGTCTATAGTCTAGTCTATAGTCTAGTCTATAGTCTAGTCTATAGTCTAGTCTATAGTCTAGTCTATAGTCTAGTCTATAGTCTAGTCTATAGTCTAGTCTATAGTCTAGTCTATAGTCTAGTCTATAGTCTAGTCATAGTCTAGTCTATAGTCTAGTCTAGTCTAGTCTATAGTCTAGTCTATAGTCTAGTCTATAGTCTAGTCTAGTCTAGTCTATAGTCTAGTCTAGTCTTAGTCTATAGTCTAGTCTAGTCTATAGTCTAGTCTAGTAGTCTATAGTCTAGTCTATAGTCTAGTCTATAGTCTAGTCTATAGTCTAGTCTATAGTCTAGTCTATAGTCTAGTCTATAGTCTAGTCTATAGTCTAGTCTATAGTCTAGTCTATAGTCTAGTCTATAGTCTAGTCTATAGTCTAGTCTATAGTCTAGTCTATAGTCTAGTCTATAGTCTAGTCTATAGTCTAGTCTATAGTCTAGTCTATAGTCTAGTCTATAGTCTAGTCTATAGTCTAGTCTATAGTCTAGTCTATAGTCTAGTCTATAGTCTAGTCTATAGTCTAGTCTATAGTCTAGTCTATAGTCTAGTCTATAGTCTAGTCTATAGTCTAGTCTATAGTCTAGTCTATAGTCTAGTCTAGTCTAGTCTAGTCTAGTCTAGTCTAGTCTATAGTCTAGTCTATAGTCTAGTCTATAGTCTAGGGTATAGTCTAGTCTATAGTCTAGGTATAGTCTAGTCTATAGTCTAGTGTATAGTCTAGTCTATAGTCTAGGGTATAGTCTAGTTATAGTCTAATCTATAGTCTTCTCTAAAGTCTAGTCTATAGTATTATTTATAGTCTAGTCTTTAGTCTAGTGTTGGGTCTAGTCTATAGTCTAGTCTATTGTCTAGTATAATCTATAGTCCGGTCTATTTTCTAGTCTAGTAAAAAGGTCACATGGTTTTCAATTACGAGCTTTCAACTACAAATATTGACATCTTATATTTGCCACATTTATAAATTTTATTAAATCATATATTAAAAACTTAATAGAGGAAGTGAAAAGCTACATTATCTTTTATAACAAAATTCCATTAAAGATTTTTAAACTAAAAGCTAATTTCCATTAAAAACTTTTAAATTTTCTATCTTGACATAAGACCGCTGTAATAATAATTTACAATTCTTAAACAGCTTTAAAAAAACAAACACCCTCAATTTCTCTGTCTGGTACATTACCGCCCATCATATTTAATGATATATGATACAAATTTTCATTTTCTTATTGACACAGTCTTTAATCATCTATGATTATTTGTAGTTTTCCAAGTAAAACTTAAAAACAAAATTTGCAATTATAAGTGAAAAATTACTAACATTTAAACTGCAGCCTTTGGATAATTTATATATGAGAAATAAATAGTAATAGTTTTCTCAACCAGGAAAATATGTAAAACATAAATCCTATAATATATGATTAAAAAATACGTAATAATAAATGATCATATACCATATAGATTAAAAACTTTCTCTGATTTAAAGTTAAACTTGATTCTAAAAAAAACGCTATTCCCATTTTCCATTTAACGGTGGAAACTCTTTTATCCCAAATTTTCTTTTCCTTTCAAGATCACAATTCCTAAATTACCATGGAAATGTTAATGTAAGTTTGTACCTCTAATAACAGTAGTTATGCAGGCATCTAATTGCAACCAGTAATTTCATTTATAGAAATTTATACCGAAACCCACGAACAAATTTGAAGTTTTTAATGTGTCTCATCAAAATGTCAGTTTTAATGGCAGGCCTTTGGGCAAACAGAAAAAACAACTCTCTTGCACTTGCATTGTAAGCAGCAGTGTGTCAGTTATGTTGGACATCTTCGTGCCATATTAAACACTTTATCTCCTGCAATATGTGGCAGCTACATACATATATACATAAATATTAGCCAAGCTAAAGCAATTATCATTTCAACATATAAATATATACCATAGTATGTGGCAGCTACAAGGAAGAAAATAAGTTTTTGTTAAATACTTTTTTCAAATGCAAAAAGAAATTTTAGTTTTACATATAGTCAAGGCCACCAATATAGAATTTGCATCGTTTTGTTTTCGGAAACTAGTACCATGTTGCTACAGACAAAATCATTCCTCTCAGCTTGCGATCATCAAATCATCATCTTTTAACTCATCAGCGAGCGTACGCCAAGTTTTGTAAGTGTTAGCTGTCATTTTGTGCAAATAAACTTGGTGTTTTACAAATTCCAGGTTTTTCTTTCTGTGCACCATGGCAGATTTTTAATGAAAAGCTTCAATTGTAAACTAAAGTCTTCGGACGTATCTTATTTCTTCTTAAAGATATGTAAAAGTTTTAAACAACGGCTTTCCGCAAAAATGTAAATATTCGGCAAAGCTTAGAGATAGATGACTCGAAAAACTGACATAATGTTCGGATTAAGCAAAGCTACGAAAAACTTAGTTAGTTAGCTAGTTAGTTAGTTAGTTAGTTAGTAGTTAGTTAGTTAGTTAGTTAGTTAGTTAGTAGTTAGTTAGTTAGTTAGTTAGTTAGTTAGGTTAGTTAGTTAGTTAGTTAGTTAGTTAGTTAGTTAGTTAGTTAGTAGTAGTTAGTTAGTTAGTTAGTTAGTTAGTTAGTTAGTTAGTTAGTTAGTTAGTTAGTTAGTTAGTTAGTTAGTTAGTAGTTAGTTAGTTAGTTAGTTAGTTAGTTAGTTAGTTAGTTAGTTAGTTAGTTAGTTAGTTAGTTAGTTAGTTAGTTAGTTAGTAGTTAGTTAGTTAGTTAGTTAGTAGTTAGTTAGTTAGTTAGTTAGTTAGTTAGTAGTTAGTTAGTTAGTTAGTTAGTTAGTTAGTTAGTAGTTAGTTAGTAGTTAGTTAGTTAGTTAGTTAGTTAGTTAGTTAGTTAGTTAGTTAGTTAGTTAGTAGTTAGTTAGTTAGTTAGTTAGTTAGTTAGTTAGTTAGTTAGTTAGTTAGTTAGTTAGTTAGTTAGTTAGTTAGTTAGTAGTTAGTAGTTAGTTAGTTAGTTAGTAGTTAGTTAGTTAGTTAGTTAGTTAGTTAGTTAGTTAGTTAGTTAGTTAGTTAGTTAGTAGTTAGTTAGTTAGTTAGTTAGTTAGTTAGTTAGTTAGTTAGTTAGTTAGTTAGTTAGTTAGTTAGTTAGTTAGTTAGTTAGTTAGTTAGTAGTTAGTTAGTTAGTTAGTTAGTTAGTTAGTTAGTTAGTTAGTTAGTAGTTAGTTAGTTAGTTAGTTAGTTAGTTAGTTAGTTAGTTAGTTAGTTAGTTAGTTAGTTAGTTAGTTAGTTAGTTAGTAGTTAGTTAGTTAGTTAGTTAGTTAGTTAGTTAGTTAGTTAGTTAGTTAGTTAGTAGTTAGTTAGTTAGTTAGTTAGTTAGTTAGTTAGTTAGTTAGTTAGTTAGTTAGTTAGTTAGTTAGTTAGTTAGTAGTTAGTTAGTTAGTTAGTTAGTTAGTTAGTTAGTTAGTTAGTTAGTTAGTTAGTTAGTTAGTTAGTTAGTAGTTAGTTAGTTAGTTAGTAGTTAGTTAGTTAGTTAGTTAGTTAGTTAGTTAGTTAGTTAGTTAGTTAGTTAGTTAGTTAGTTAGTTAGTTAGTTAGTTAGTTAGTTAGTTAGTTAGTTAGTTAGTTAGTTAGTTAGTTAGTTAGTTAGTTAGTTAGTTAGTTAGTTAGTTAGTTAGTAGTTAGTTAGTTAGTTAGTTAGTTAGTTAGTTAGTTAGTTAGTTAGTTAGTAGTAGTTAGTTAGTTAGTTAGTTAGTTAGTTAGTTAGTTAGTTAGTTAGTTAGTTAGTTAGTTAGTTAGTTAGTTAGTTAGTTAGTTAGTTAGTTAGTTAGTTAGTTAGTTAGTTAGTTAGTTAGTTAGTTAGTTAGTTAGTAGTTAGTTAGTAGTTAGTTAGTTAGTTAGTTAGTTAGTTAGTTAGTTAGTTAGTTAGTTAGTTAGTTAGTTAGTTAGTTAGTTAGTTAGTTAGTTAGTTAGTTAGTTAGTTAGTTAGTTAGTTAGTAGTTAGTTAGTTAGTTAGTTAGTTAGTTAGTTAGTTAGTTAGTTAGAGTTAGTTAGTTAGTTAGTTAGTTAGTTAGTTAGTTAGTTAGTTAGTTAGTAGTTAGTTAGTTAGTTAGTTAGTTAGTTAGTTAGTTAGTTAGTTAGTTAGTAGTTAGTTAGTTAGTTAGTTAGTAGTTAGTTAGTTAGTTAGTTAGTTAGTTAGTTAGTTAGTTAGTTAGTTAGTTAGTTAGTTAGTTAGTTAGGTTAGTTAGTTAGTTAGTTAGTAGTTAGTTAGTTAGTTAGTTAGTAGTTAGTTAGTTAGTTAGTAGTTAGTAGTTAGTTAGTTAGTTAGTTAGTTAGTTAGTTAGTTAGTTAGTTAGTTAGTTAGTTAGTTAGTTAGTTAGTTAGTTAGTTAGTTAGTTAGTTAGTTAGTTAGTTAGTTAGTTAGTTAGTTAGTTAGTTAGTTAGTTAGTTAGTTAGTTAGTTAGTTAGTTAGTTAGTTAGTAGTTAGTTAGTTAGTTAGTTAGTTAGTTAGTTAGTTAGTTAGTTAGTTAGTTAGTTAGTTAGTTAGTTAGTTAGTTAGTTAGTTAGTTAGTTAGTTAGTTAGTTAGTTAGTTAGTTAGTTAGTTAGTTAGTTAGTTAGTTAGTTAGTTAGTTAGTTAGTTAGTTAGTTAGTTAGTTAGTTAGTTAGTTAGTTAGTTAGTAGTTAGTTAGTTAGTTAGTTAGTTAGTTAGTTAGTTAGTTAGTTAGTTAGTTAGTTAGTTAGTTAGTTAGTAGTTAGTTAGTAGTAGTTAGTTAGTTAGTTAGTTAGTTAGTTAGTTAGTTAGTAGTTAGTTAGTTAGTTAGTTAGTTAGTTAGTAGTTAGTTAGTTAGTTAGTTAGTTAGTTAGTTAGTTAGTTAGTTAGTTAGTTAGTTAGTTAGTTAGTTAGTTAGTTAGTTAGTTAGTTAGTTAGTTAGTTAGTTAGTTAGTTAGTTAGTTAGTTAGTTAGTTAGTTAGTTAGTTAGTTAGTTAGTTAGTTAGTTAGTTAGTTAGTTAGTTAGTTAGTTAGTAGTTAGTTAGTTAGTAGTAGTTAGTTAGTTAGTTAGTTAGTTAGTTAGTTAGTTAGTTAGTTAGTTAGTTAGTCTGGTCTAAAGTCTAGATTTCAATCTAGTATATAGACTATATAGTCTAGTCTATGTCTAGTCTATAGTCTAGTCTATAGTCTAGTCTATAGTCTAGTCTATAGTCTAGTCTATAGTCTAGTCTATAGTCTAGTCTATAGTCTAGTCTATAGTCTAGTCTTAGTTAGTCTATAGTCTAGTCTATAGTCTAGTCTATAGTCTAGTCTATAGTCTAGTCTATAGTCTAGTCTATAGTCTAGTCTATAGTCTAGTCTATAGTCTAGTCTATAGTCTAGTCTATAGTCTAGTCTATAGTCTAGTCTATAGTCTAGTCTATAGTCTAGTCTATAGTCTAGTCTATAGTCTAGTCTATAGTCTAGTCTATAGTCTAGTCTATAGTCTAGTCTAAAGTCTAGTCCATAGTCTAGTCTATAGTCTGGTCTATAGTCTAGTCTATAGTCTAGTCTATAGTCTAGTCTATAGTCTAGTCTATAGTCTAGTCTATAGTCTAGTCTATAGTCTAGTCTATAGTCTAGTCTATAGTCTAGTCTATAGTCTAGTCTATAGTCTAGTCTATAGTCTAGTCTATAGTCTAGTCTATAGTCTAGTCTATAGTCTAGTCTATAGTCTAGTATATAGTCTAGTCTATATTCTAGTCTATAGTCTAGTCTATAGTCTAGTCTATAGTCTAGTCTATAGTCTAGTCTACAGTCTAGTCTATAGTCTACACTATAGTCTAGTCTATAGTCTAGTCTATAGTCTAGTCTATAGTCTATAGTCTAGTCTATAGTCTAGTCTATAGTCTAGTCTATAGTCTAGTCTATAGTTTAGTCTATAGTCTAGTCTATAGTCTAGTCTATAGTTTAGTCTATATTCTAGTCTATATTCTAGTCTATAGTCTAGTCTATAGTCTAGTATATAGCCTAGTCTATAGTTTAGTCTATCGTCCAGTCCAAAGTCTGGTCTACACTTTAGTCTATTGTTTAGTCTATAGTTTAGTGTATTCTGTAGTCTATACTCTAGCCTTTAGTCTAGTCTAATATATAGACTATTCTATAGTTTAGTCTAGTCTACAATTTAGTCTATAGTGTAGCCTAGTCTGGTCTAAAGTCTAGTCTATAGTCCAGTCTATAGTTCAGTGTATAGTGTAGTCTATAGTCTAGTCTACAATATAGTCTACAGTCTAGTCTATAGTCCAGTCTAATCTAGCCTACTAGTATAATCTAGTATATTGTCTATTCTATAGGCTAACTAGCTAATTAGTTAGTTGATTTGAAGAGGGGATGATACACTTCCGGGCTGACAGATTTCAGAAGGCACCTAGTTAGTTGGTACTTCGTTCCTATAATACTGCAACTGAGAATCGCCGGAATGGGTAGTATGTGGTCTCCACAAAGTTGATGTTATTTAAACTAATTTTGTCGATATATACTACATTACTGTCCAATATATGTACATTAGAGTGCTCCAAAAAAACGAAGTTGCGAATTTTGCCCGTCCCCCCCTCTAGAATTGTTCTATGGGTTGTAAAACTATGTCATACAAAAAATTAGGCTGATAGGATAACGTTAACAGGTGCCGCAACGGCACTAAAGTTTCCAAGTGCATTTACAAGGGGAAAAAATCGATTTTTTTCAGTTTTTGCTAAAATTTTGCCACTTAATAATAAACTTTACAATGTATTGTGATGGAATCGCAATGTACACATAATAAGCTTTTCGGAAAGATATAAAACATAAATATTGGTTGAAAACTTTCAGAGTTATTGCAAATTCCTCAGACCATTAACGTGTCTCACAGCACATGAATTCGAAATGTGACAAAAAAATTAACATTTTTTAGGAAATATTGTAAAAAAACATTTTGTTACTTAAAATATATCTATAATAACTAGAATGTTAGCTTTTGTCTTTATACGATAACGCAAACTTGTTCTCAGCTATGGTTAAAAAAGTTTGAATTTTTCAACGGCCGTTTCAAATCTCCAATTTCAGTTTTTTTGAAACTTTGTTAAACAAATTTTAAAATTTTTAGAAGATCTCATGGGGATTTATGGACAATAGATAAGGGAATAAAACGGTAAAAAAATTAGATCAATAATTCTTACAGTTTAGCTGTACCTGCGATTTGAACTCGGCGGATTTCGGGAAAATCGCATTTTTTTGTAATATATTAGAGAATACGTATTAATTTTTTACTGTTGTACATTTTAAACAAAGTATTTTCAGAGTATTATAGACCAGATAATATAAAATATATATTCCAAGTTTTATTCAATTCGGACATTCTTAACCCATAAAATGTGGAGTTCAAAGGTCAAATTTTGCTATATTTGGGAATTCTCAGTGTACCATATCGAAATATTATGTATTTGTCGGTCATATTTAATAAAGATGACTTGAATTTTTAGTATAAAGTCTTATGTTTAAAATAGCAGCGAAAAAAAGTAAAATTAACCCTTTAAAACACATGGGAAAAATTTAACCCCGAAGATCAAAAAATCGTAAAAACACTATCCATTTGAATAATGCTCTATATAATTAGAGGAATAACATAAATAAAACAAAAAAATATATATTAGGTATAAAAACTTATGAATTAACCCTTTTTGAACCTATAAAGTTTGTATTTTTAGACATATTATGTCGAAAATGGTCCGAAAAAATGGACTACATAAATTATCAGTTTTAAAAACAAAATTTTTCTTTTAAAAATGTACACCTATAGTTTACTCCATAGTCGAAAAGGGTTAAAGTATAATTTTTTATACTTAATATATACGTTTTTGTTATATTTCTGCTATTTCTCTAATTATATAGAGCTTTATTCAAATGGATAGTGCTTTTTCAAATTTTTGAACTTTGGTGTTAAATTGTTCCCAAGTGCCTTAAAGTGTTAATTTACCTTTTTTTCACTCTATTTTAAATATCGGACTTTATACGATAAATTCCAGTAATTTTTGGTAAATATGGCCAACAAATAAATAATATTTTAATATGGTGCACTGAGAATTCCCAAATATAGCAAAATTTAACCTTTGAACTCCACATTTTATGGGTTAAGAATGTCCGAATTGAATAAAACTTGGAATATATATTTTATATTATCTGGTCTATAATACTCTGAAAATACTTTGTTTAAAATGTACAACAGTAAAAAATTAATACGTATTCTCTAATATATTACAAAAAAATGCGATTTTCCCGAAATCCGCCGAGTTCAAATCGCAGGTACAGCTAAACTGTAAGAATTATTGATCTAATTTTTTTACCGTTTTATTCCCTTATCTATTGTCCATAAATTCCCATGAGATCTTCTAAAAATTTTAAAATTTCTTTAACAAAGTTTCAAAAAAACTGAAATTGGAGATTTGAAACGGCCGTTGAAAAAATCAAACTTTTTTGACCATAGCTGAGAACAAGTTTGCGTTATCGTATAAGGACAAAAGCTAGTATTCAAGTAATTTTTAGTATATTTTAAGTAACAAAATGGTTTTTTTACAATATGTCCTAAAAAATTTTAATTTTTTTGTCACATTTCGAATTCATGTGCTGTGAGACACGTTAATGGCCTGGGGAATTTGCAATAACTTTAAAAATTTTCAACCAATTTTTGTGTTTTATATCTTTCTGAAATGCTTATTCTGTGCACATTACGATTCCTTTACAATAAAGTGCAAAGTTTATTATTAAGTTGCAAAATTTGAGCAAAAACTGAAAAAAATCGATTTTTTCCCCTTGTAAATGCACTTGGAAACTTCTGAGCCGTTGCGGCACCTGTTAACGTTATCCTATCAGCCTAATTTTTTGCATGACATAGTTTTACAACCCATAGAACAATTCCAGAGGGGGGGACGGCCTGTCGGATAAATTTTTTTTTCCTTCATACAAGCTTGGAGCACTCTAATGTACATACATACATATGTATGTACCTCTTAATAATATATCTCATTTAAGTATAAGCTAAACTTATATAACTCTGGTATGCAATTCAATCAGATAAAAATACAATTATTGACGTCAGTTATCACTGTTCTTCCGTTCCCTCGCAATAATATAAATAAATGTCTTTAATTGATTTTTAGTCTTGTTTTAACAAGATTTATGCATTGTAGTTTACCTTGACAATGAAAGTGCCATGGTCTTTAATTACGTCTTGAGCTAATAATAATATTTCTTTTACTCATATTAGATAAGTAGTATTATATTTTTATAGGGTAATGAACTGTTTGTTTTTTGAATAAATAACAAATTAATAAATAAATATTTGGCCGTTTTACAGTTTAGAAAATAAACAAAGTTTTTTGAAAACAAAGTGCAAGAAAAACAAGTAACTATAAAAAATTGGGGAATTTCGGAATTATTTTATTTAAACTGAAATGTGAGATTAATTGGTTGTTTTCTGATAAAGTTAATTTTAGAACAATGAAGGATAGAAATACAGTGATTATAATGGAACTAATATTGATATACTTTTAGATACGAAAACCCTAACGGGCTCTCCGATGATCCGATTGGATTGGACTATAGACTAGACTATAGACTAGACGATAGACAAGAATATAGACTAGACTACAGACTAGACTATAGACTAGACTATAGACTAGACTATAGACTAGACTATAGACTAGATTATAGACTAGACTATAGACTAGACTATAGACTAGACTATAGACTAGATTATAGACTAGACTATAGACTAGACTATAGACTAGACTATAGACTAGACTATAGACTAGACTATAGACTAGACAATAGACTAGACTATAGACTAGACTCTAGACTAGACTATAGACTAGACTATAGACTAGACTATAGACTAGACTATAGACTAGACTTTAGACTAGACTTTAGACTAGACTTTAGACTAGACTTTAGACTAGACTTTAGACTAGACTATAGACTAGACTATAGACTAGACTATAGACTAGACTATAGACTAGACTATAAACTAGAATATAGACTGGACTATAGACTAGACTATAGACTAGACTATAGACTAGACTATAGACTAGACTATAGACTAGACTATAGACTAGACTTTAGACTAGACTATAGACTAGACTATAGACTAGACTATAGACTAGAATATAGACTAGACTATAGACTAGACTTTAGACTAGACTTTAGACTAGACTATAGACTAGACTCTAGACTAGACTATAGACTAGACTATAGACTAGACTATAGACTAGACTATAGACTAGAATATAGACTAGACTATAGACTAGACTATAGACTAGACTATAGACTAAACTATAGACTATACTATAGACAAGACTTTAGACTAGACTATAGACTAGACTTTAGATTAGACAATAGACTAGACTTTAGACTAGACTTTAGACTAGACTAGACTAGACTATGGACTAGACTATAGACTAGACTATAGACTAGACTATAGACTACTAGACTAGACTATAGACTAGACTATAGACTAGACTATAGACTAGACTATAGACTAGACTATAGACTAGACTATAGACTAGACTATAGACTAGACTATAGACTAGACTATAGACTAGACTATAGACTAGACTATAGACTAGACTATAGACTAGACTATAGACTAGACTATAGACTAGACTATAGACTAGACTATAGACTAGACTATAGACTAGACTATAGACTAGACTATAGACTAGACTATAGACTAGACTATAGACTAGACTATAGACTAGACTATAGACTGGACTATAGGACTAGACTATAGACTTGACTATAGACTAGACTATAGACTAGACTATAGACTAGACTATAGACTAGACTATAGATTAGACTATAGACTAGACTATAGATTAGACTATAGACTAGACTATAGATTAGACTATAGACTAGACTATAGACTAGACTATAGACTAGACTATAGACTAGACTATAGACTAGACTATAGACTAGACTATAGACTAGACTATAGACTAGACTATAGACTAGACTATAGACTAGACTATAGACTAGACTATAGACTAGACTATAGACTAGACTATAGACTAGACTATAGACTAGACTATAGACTAGACTATAGACTAGACTATAGACTAGACTATAGACTAGACTATAGACTAGACTATAGACTAGACTATAGACTAGACTATAGACTAGACTATAGACTAGACTATAGACTAGACTATAGACTAGACTATAGACTAGACTATAGACTAGACTATAGACTAGACTATAGACTAGACTATAGACTAGACTATAGACTAGACTATAGACTAGACTATAGACTAGACTATAGACTAGACTATAGACTAGACTATAGACTAGACTATAGACTAGACTATAGACTAGACTATAGACTAGACTATAGACTAGACTATAGACTAGACTATAGACTAGACTATAGACTAGACTATAGACTAGACTATAGACTAGACTATAGACTAGACTATAGACTAGACTATAGACTAGACTATAGACTAGACTATAGACTAGACTATAGACTAGACTAGACTAGACTATAGACTAGACTATAGACTAGACTATAGACTAGACTATAGACTAGACTATAGACTAGACTATAGACTAGACTATAGACTAGACTATAGACTAGACTATAGACTAGACTATAGACTAGACTATAGACTAGACTATAGACTATAGACTAGACTATAGACTAGACTATCCGACGATCAAGATGTCTTTACTTTTACATTAGAATCTGAAAAAGATCAATTTTATAAAAACTAAAAATCCCATTTTTTTACAACCCTTAAACACTGTTCAACCAAAAATATTTTTATTCGTATAAATATAAACAAATTAAAAATGTATATATAATTTTCTCAAAAAATTAAATATAGAACAACTTCATCATTCTAGCGATGACTAAACCGATAAGAATACACTTCTAGTTCTTCTTATACGTCTACACTGTTTTTTTTTTTCATTTCATTTTATTTAATTACCATTTTGTTTGTGTTTATTTTAATTTAAAATCGCAAACCTTTCTCAAGCAACTAATTAGTTGAATTCTAACACTGAAAGCAGCAACATGAAATTTGAACTTCTAGTATTGAGTCTTATATTTGTCAGATTAACGCTGAAAGCTAAAGTTTCAGCAGAAGTAACTATCGGTACATATGCCGATCCAAGTAAGTAAAATATAAAAAATACTTTTAACTAAAAAATGCAGAAAAATTACACATACTTGTCGTTTTGTCCAACTCAGGTCATCCCGGTCAATGTGTGTTGCAACAATTAGTTTTATCTCCCGGTGCGGTAGCTAAACATCCCGAGATGTGTGCCAAAATTACCTGCCACGATAATAGCAAAGCCTCCATAGTCACGTAGGTTTATGTTTATATATGTTTTGTAATTCTATGTTTAATTTAATCTTCATTCAATTTATTACAGTTGTGCTACCATGATACCCCCTGAAGGCTGTACAGTGGGAGAACCTGTAGATCCTGAGGCCAATTATCCAAACTGTTGTCGCAAGAAGATTATTTGTAAAAATGGTTTAGTATTTAATAGTTAGGCAGGCGTATTTATTTTACTTTTAGTGATAGTTGTAGTGCAAAGTAATTGTAATAAAGTTTTGTTATTTATTTTGTTAAAATATTTAAAATTATATACACTGTTTTATTCAGAAAAAATATTATATTTTACAGACAACACTTGGATCAAAATTATCAATGTTTGAACTATCCTTCCACGAGGAAATTTGTGTATATTAAATTGAAGTGTTCTTATCATGTGTTTTGTAAAAGTGTTTTTAAATATCCTTTAATAGATCTAAAAGTGTCAAGTTGACAGTGTTTTTAATTTTGAATTAATTTGACAAAAACCGTTCTGAACTGATCTGTGATAGAACAACTATCATAGCCCAAACTTTATTTGTCAGACACAATTACTTGCTTAATGCTGTATCGGTTTCCTTTCTGCGAAGGTCAATTAAAAACGATCCAGAATATGTATATGAAACTATCTAGATATAGCACTAGAATAGATCATAATCCATACGACTACAAGCTTTACTATAGACTATACTATAGACTATAGACTAGACTATAGACTAGACTATAGACTAGACTATAGACTAGACTATAGACTAGACTATAGACTAAACTATAGACTAGGACCTATAGACTAGACTATAGACTAGACTATAGACTAGACTATAGACTAGACTATAGACTAGACTATAGACTAGACTATAGACTAGACTATAGACTAGACTATAGACAGACTATAGACTAGACTATAGACTAGACTATAGACTAGACTACTAGACTAGACCTATAGACTAGACTATAGACTAGACTATAGACTAGACTATAGACTAGACTATAGACTAGACTATAGACTAGACCTATAGACTAGACTATAGACTAGACTATAGACTAGACTATAGACTAGACTATAGACTTAGACTATAGACCTAGACTGATAAGGACTAGACTATAGACTAGACTATAGACTAGACTTAGGACTAGACTATAGACTAGACTATAGACTAGACTATAGGGACTAGACTATAGACTAGACTATAGACTAGACTATAGACTAGACTATAGACTAGACTATAGACTAGACTATAGACTAGACTATAGACTAGACTATAGACTAGACTATAGACTAGACTATAGACTAGACTATAGACTAGACTATAGACTAGACTATAGACTAGACTACAGACTAGACTATAGACTAGACTACAGACTAGACTATAGACTACACTAGACTATAGACTAGACTAGACTATAGACTAGACTAGACTATAGACTAGACTATAGACTAGACTATAGACTAGACTATAGACTAGACTATAGACTAGACTATAGACTAGACTATAGACTAGACTATAGACTAGACTACAGACTAGACTACAGACTAGACTATAGACTAGACTATAGACTAGACTATAGACTAGACTATAGACTAGACTATAGACTAGACTACAGACTAGACTATAGACTAGACTATAGACTAGACTATAGACTGGACTATAGACTAGACTATAGACTAGACTATAGACTAGACTATAGACTAGACTATAGACTAGACTATAGACTAGACTATAGACTAGACTATAAACTAGACTATAGACTAGACTATAGACTAGACTATAGACTAGACTATAGACTAGACTATAGACTAGACTATCTAGACTATAGACTAGACTATAGACTAGACTATAGACTAGACTATAGACTAGACTATAGACTAGACTATAGACTAGACTATAGACTAGACTATAGACTAGACTATAGACTAGACTATAGACTAGACTATAGACTAGACTATAGACTAGACTATAGACTAGACTATAGACTAGACTATAGACTAGACTATAGACTAGACTATATAGACTATAGACTAGACTATAGACTAGACTAGACTAGACTATAGACTAGACTATAGACTAGACTATAGACTAGACTATAGACTAGACTATAGACTAGACTATAGACTAGACTATAGACTAGACTATAGACTAGACTATAGACTAGACTATAGACTAGACTATAGACTACTATAGACTAGACTATAGACTAGACTATAGACTAGACTATAGACTAGACTATAGACTAGACTATAGACTATATATAGACTAGACTATAGACTAGACTATAGACTAGACTATAGACTAGACTATAGACTAGACTATAGACTAGACTATAGACTAGACTATAGACTAGACTATAGACTAGACTAGACTAGACTATAGACTAGACTATAGACTAGACTATAGACTAGACTATAGACTAGACTATAGACTAGACTATAGACTAGACTATAGACTAGACTATAGACTAGACTATAGACTAGACTATAGACTAGACTATAGACTAGACTATAGACTAGACTATAGACTAGACTATAGACTAGACTATAGACTAGACTATAGACTAGACTATAGACTAGACTATAGACTAGACTATAGACTAGACTATAGACTAGACTATAGACTAGACTATAGACTAGACTATAGACTAGACTATAGACTAGACTATAGACTAGACTATAGACTAGACTATAGACTAGACTATAGACTAGACTATAGACTAGACTATAGACTAGACTATAGACTAGACTATAGACTAGACTATAGACTAGACTATAGACTAGACTATAGACTAGACTATAGACTAGACTATAGACTAGACTATAGACTAGACTATAGACTAGACTATAGACTAGACTATAGACTAGACTATAGACTAGACTATAGACTAGACTATAGACTAGACTATAGACTAGACTATAGACTAGACTATAGACTAGACTATAGACTAGACTATAGACTAGACTATAGACTAGACTATAGACTAGACTATAGACTAGACTATAGACTAGACTATAGACTAGACTATAGACTAGACTATAGACTAGACTATAGACTAGACTATAGACTAGACTATAGACTAGACTATAGACTAGACTATAGACTAGACTATAGACTAGACTATAGACTAGACTATAGACTAGACTATAGACTAGACTATAGACTAGACTATAGACTAGACTATAGACTAGACTATAGACTAGACTATAGACTAGACTATAGACTAGACTATAGACTAGACTATAGACTAGACTATAGACTAGACTATAGACTAGACTATAGACTAGACTATAGATTAGACTATAGACTAGACTATAGACTAGTCTATAGACTAGACTATAGACTAGACTATAGACTAGACTAGAGACTAGACTATAGACTAGACTATAGACAAGACTATAGACTAGACTATAGACTAGACTATAGACTAGACTATAGACTAGACTATAGACTATAGACTAGACTATAGACTAGACTATAGACTAGACTATAGACTAGACTATAGACTAGACTATAGACTAGACTATGGACTAGACTATAGACTAGACTATAGACTAGACTATAGACTAGACTATAGACTAGACTATAGACTAGACTATAGACTAGACTATACTATAGACTAGACTATACTATAGACTAGACTATAGACTAGACTATAGACTAGACTATAGACTAGACTATAGACTAGACTATAGACTAGACTATAGACTATAGACTAGACTATAGACTAGACTATAGACTAGACTATGGACTAGACTATAGACTAGACTATAGACTAGACTATAGACTATAGACTAGACTATAGACTAGACTATAGACTACACTATAGACTATAGACTAGACTATAGACTAGACTATAGACTAGACTATAGACTAGACTATAGACTAGACTAGACTAGACTATAGACTAGACTATAGAACTATAGACTAGACTATAGACTAGACTATAGACTAGACTATAGACTAGACTATAGACTAGACTATAGACTAGACTATAGACTAGACTATAGACTAGACTATAGACTAGACTATAGACTAGACTATAGACTAGACTATAGACTAGACTATAGACTAGACTATAGACTAGACTATAGACTAGACTATAGACTAGACTATAGACTAGACTATAGACTAGACTATAGACTAGACTATAGACTAGACTATAGACTAGACTATAGACTAGACTATAGACTAGACTATAGACTAGACTATAGACTAGACTATAGACTAGACTATAGACTAGACTATAGACTAGACTATAGACTAGACTATAGACTAGACTATAGACTAGACTATAGACTAGACTATAGACTAGACTATAGACTAGACTTAGACTAGACTATAGACTAGACTATAGACTAGACTATAGACTAGACTATAGACTAGACTATAGACTAGACTATAGACTAGACTATAGACTAGACTATAGACTAGACTATAGACTAGACTATAGACTAGACTATAGACTACTATAGACTAGACTATAGACTAGACTATAGACTAGACTATAGACTAGACTATAGACTAGACTATAGACTAGACTATAGACTAGACTATAGACTAGACTATAGACTAGACTATAGACTAGACTATAGACTAGACTATAGACTAGACTATAGACTAGACTATAGACTAGACTATAGACTAGACTATAGACTAGACTATAGACTAGACTATAGACTAGACTATAGACTAGACTATAGACTAGACTATAGACTAGACTATAGACTAGACTATAGACTAGACTATAGACTAGACTATAGACTAGACTATAGACTAGACTATAGACTAGACTATAGACTAGACTATAGACTAGACTATAGACTAGACTATAGACTAGACTATAGACTAGACTATAGACTAGACTATAGACTAGACTATAGACTAGACTATAGACTAGACTATAGACTAGACTATAGACTAGACTATAGACTAGACTATAGACTAGACTATAGACTAGACTATAGACTAGATAACTAGACTATAGACTAGACTATAGACTAGACTATAGACTAGACTATAGACTAGACTATAGACTAGACTATAGACTAGACTATAGACTAGACTATAGACTAGACTATAGACTAGACTATAGACTAGACTATAGACTAGACTATAGACTAGACTATAGACTAGACTATAGACTAGACTATAGACTAGACTATAGACTAGACTATAGACTAGACTATAGACTAGACCTATAGACTAGACTATAGACTAGGACTATAGACTAGACTATAGACTAGACTATAGACTAGACTATAGACTAGACTATAGACTAGACTATAGACTAGACTATAGACTAGACTATAGACTAGACTATAGACTAGACTATAGACTAGACTATAGACTAGACTATAGACTAGACTATAGACTAGACTATAGACTAGACTATAGACTAGACTATAGACTAGACTATAGACTAGACTATAGACTAGACTATAGACTAGACTATAGACTAGACGATAGACTAGACTATAGACTAGACTATAGACTAGACTATAGACTAGACTATAGACTAGACTATAGACTAGACTATAGACTAGACTATAGACTAGACTATAGACTAGACTATAGACTAGACTATAGACTAGACTATAGACTAGACTAGAAGACTATAGACTAGACTATAGACTAGACTATAGACTAGACTATAGACTAGACTATAGACTAGACTATAGACTAGACTATAGACTAGACTATAGACTAGACTATAGACTAGACTATAGACTAGACTAGACTTTAGACCACTATACTATACATCCCGATGCAATGGAAGTATTACAGATTACCTTAATTAAATTAATAAGAAGCAAACGTTTAACAACAATCGGCTAAGGTGACCCTTTGGCTAATACCCTTATAAAAACGGGGATATTCTGAACTGCTGGTTTTATTTGTTTATTTCTATAATTTTAATCTTATTTTTAGCAAACTTCTAGAACGTTCTTATCTTCTTATTAAACAAATTTGTATAAGGCGCCTTATAAAAAAATGTTTGAATTAATTTAATTTTAACTGTTTAATTTATTGGCAGTGAAGCGAAGTATTGACATAATTCTTTAAAAAAAGAAACATTCACTATTAATGTTTTTTGCTTCTGTTCTGAGGGAACAAGCATAAAAATAAACTTTAAAAAGTAATGGGTTTATTTGAATATTTACAAAAAAACTAAAAGAATATTCCAAAAAAAAAAAAACATTTATAAAAAATAAAAAATAAATATTTAGTGGTTTTGCAAGTTTTTATTTAAAATTTGTATTAAAATATTATAAAACAAACGTGTGTTCAGCTAGCCACTGAAATATTTTAAATATTTAAAAACAAATTAATAAATATTATTGTTGTTATTATTATTATTGTTATTGTTGTTCTTATAGAATTTTGTCTCTTTAGCATTTAAATTAAAAGAATGATTAGTTTTATTTGTTTAAATTTGCCAATAAATAATATATCTTTTGTTTCGCTTATTAGTTTTGTCATTAATATTTTTTTTTCTTTTTATTTAAGTACATTAAACCTGTTAGGAACTTTTCTCTAGACATCTGTCGTGTGAGATTTATTTTGTGGTTATAGTTGACTGATTAACTGGCTTCTTGACTTACGCTTAACTATAATGCAAACGTTTACTTTCTAACAGTTTTAACCAGATGTCAATATGGTCAACTATACAAATTGACGGCTAAAGGTTTTATTAAGGTAATCAATAGTTTGTTTATATGTGTGGAAAAAGCCTCTAAGATCAGTGGTTCTCAAACAAACAATAATATAATATATGTATGTTAGAAGTTAAAAGCGATTTTAGTTTTTTCAAGATTATCCACAGAAAATTCGAACTTATAAATAAAATATTTGTGATTATCCTTTTTTAATTAAAACGTATTTTAAGAATTTACCACCGTGAATTTAAAGAAAAATAGGAGTTATCACAGATATGTTTCCTTTTAAAATTTTATCGCATTTTAACGATGGACTAGTCTGTAGTCCGGTCTATCATATAGTCTATAGGCAGGACTATAGTTTAGCTTAGTGCAGACTATAATCTAATCAAAACTATAGTATATCGTCTATGGTTTAGACCATATACTAGTCTATAATTGAGACTATTGCCTATAGTCTGGACTATTACCTAGTTAACAGTTTGGAATATAGTCTAGACTATAAGCTAGTCTATACTCTGGACTCTAGTCTAGCCTATAATCTGGGCATTAATCTAATCTATGGTATCGACTCTATTCTAATCTATAGTCATAACTATAGTCTAGTCTATAGTCATGACTATAGTCTAGTCTGTAATCTGGACTAAAGTCTAGTACGTAGTCTGGACCAGGGATACAAGCCAATGCAAAATGATCGGCGGCGGCAGCGCAACCGTTTTAGGTCGGCGGCGGCGCAGCTTGCAAAATATTACCGTGATAGCCGTCTCGGATTGTATCTCTGGTCTGGACTAGAGTCTATTCTATAGTCCAGACTATCATGTAGTCTATAGTCTGGACTACAGTCTAGTCTATATTGTGGACTATAGTCCAGTCTATAGTCTAGGCTATAATCTAGTCTAAAGTATGGACTATAGTCTAGTCTAAAGTTTGGACTATAGTCTAGTCTAAAGTCTGCACTATAGTCTGGTCTATAATCTGGACTATAGTCTAATCTAAAGTCTGGAGTACAGTATAGTCTAGTCTACTATAGTCTATAGTTTGAAATATAGTCTAGCCTATACTCTGGACAATAGTCAGGATTATTGTCTAGCATACAGTCTGGACTATACACCAGTCTATAGACTGAACCATAGTCTAGTCTATCGTCTGGACTAACGGCTAGTCTAGTCTATAGTCTTGACTTTAGTCTAGTCCATAGTTTAGTCTACAACCTGGACTAAAGTCTAGTACATAGTCTGGACTAGACTCTATTCTATAGTCTTGTCTATAGTGTGGACTATAGTCCAGTCTATAGTCTGGAATATAGTCTAGCCTAAAGTCTGGACTATAGTCTAGACTATAGTCTGGACTATAGTCTAGACTATAGTCTAGACTATAGTCTGGACTATTGTCCAGTCTATAGTCTGGACTATAGTCTAGTCTATAGTCTGGACTATAGTCTAGTCTATAGTCTGGACTATAGTCTAGTCTATAGTCTGGACTATAGTCTAGTCTATAGTCTGGACTATAGTCTAGTCTATAGTCTGGACTATAGTCTAGTCTATAGTCTGGACTATAGTCTAGTCTATAGTCTGGACTACAGTATATTCTATAGCCTATAGTCTATTCTATAGTCCAGACTATCATGTAGTCTATAGTCTGGACTACAGTCTAGTCTATATTGTGGACTATAGTCCAGTCTATAGTCTAGGCTATAATCTAGTCTAAAGTATGGACTATAGTCTAGTCTAAAGTTTGGACTATAGTCTAGTCTAAAGTCTGCACTATAGTCTGGTCTATAATCTGGACTATAGTCTAATCTAAAGTCTGGAGTACAGTATAGTCTAGTCTACTATAGTCTATAGTTTGAAATATAGTCTAGCCTATACTCTGGACAATAGTCAGGATTATTGTCTAGCATACAGTCTGGACTATACACCAGTCTATAGACTGAACCATAGTCTAGTCTATCGTCTGGACTAACGGCTAGTCTAGTCTATAGTCTTGACTTTAGTCTAGTCCATAGTTTAGTCTACAACCTGGACTAAAGTCTAGTACATAGTCTGGACTAGACTCTATTCTATAGTCTTGTCTATAGTGTGGACTATAGTCCAGTCTATAGTCTGGAATATAGTCTAGCCTAAAGTCTGGACTATAGTCTAGACTATAGTCTAGACCACAGTCCGGACTATTGTCCAGTCTATAGTCTGGACTATAGTCTAGTCTATAGTCTGGACTATAGTCTAGTCTATAGTCTGGACTATAGTCTAGTCTATAGTCTGGACTATAGTCTAGTCTATAGTCTGGACTATAGTCTAGTCTATAGTCTGGACTATAGTCTAGTCTATAGTCTGGACTATAGTCTAGTCTATAGTCTGGACTACAGTATATTCTATAGCCTATAGTCTACAATAGTCTAGTCTATAGTCTGGATTATAGTCTAGCCTATAGTCTGGACTATATAATAGTCTATAGACTGATCCATAGTCTAGTCTATCGTCTGGACTATAATAGGCTATAGTGTGCACTACATTCTAATCTATAGTTTAGTCTATAGTCTTGACTATAGTATAGTCTATAATCTGGACTAAGGGCTAGTCCGTAGTTTGGAAGACTCTATTCCATAGTCGAGTCTTTAGTCTGGCTTATATTCTAGCCTATAGTCTAGCCTATATTCTAGCCTATAGTCTAGCCTATAGTCTAGCCTATAGTCTAGCCTATGGTGTATAGACTAGACTATAGTCTAGCCTATGGTGTATAGACTAGACTATAGACTAGACTATAGTCTAGCCTATGGTGTATAGACTAGACTATAGACTAGACTATAGTCTAGCCTATGGTGTATAGACTAGACTATAGACTAGACTATAGACTAGACTATAGACTAGACTATAGACTAGACTATAGACTAGACTATAGACTAGACTATAGACTAGACTATAGACTAGACTATAGACTAGACTATAGACTAGGCTATAGACTAGACTATAGACTAGACTATAGGCTAGACTATAGACTAGACTATAGGCTAGACTATAGACTAGACTGTAGGCTAGACTATAGGCTAGACTATAGACTAGACTATAGGCTAGACTATAGACTAGACTATAGGCTAGACTATAGGCTAGACTATAGACTAGACTATAGGCTAGACTATAGGCTAGACTATAGACTAGACTATAGGCTAGACTATAGACTAGACTATAGGCTAGACTATAGACTAGACTATAGGCTAGACTATAGGCTAGTTTATAGTCTGGTCTAAAGTCTAGTCTATAGTCTGGTATGTAGTCTAGTCTCTAGTCTATAGTCAAGTCTAGTCTATAGTCAAGTCTATAGTCTAGTATATAGTTTTTTAGATTATATTCTAGTCTTAAGTAAGGACTATAGTTTAGTCTTCGGTATTGACTATAGTCGAGTTTTACAAAAAAGAAAAAACACAAATTTTAAAATGTTTGTTATAAAAAGATTAATTATATTGTTATTCATCAACAGCTATAGCATTGCATATTTCATGACGTTGGCAACAGTCAGGATATGGAGCATCTGGATATATAGGTTCTCCCAATTTGCAATCATTAGGTGGTTTATATATGCCACAACTAAAAGTTTAATAATTAATTACAGTTAAATAATCTTAACCATTATCATTTCATAATCACGAAGAAGTGTATACCTTAGAAAATATACCATAGTTTTCTCATCACATGTAGTTTTTTCGCAGTTGGTTTGATTGTAATGAATTTCGCCGGGTGATAAGATTAAACCATTTATAACACATTTACCAGGATGAGCTAAAAGTATAGATTTGTTTTTCAACATCTTTATTTTTAATAATATAACACTTTGTCGTAACTTTTGTAATATTTTTATACATATTGCGTCTTTCATCATAACTTTATTATTTACTCACGTGACACTTAAAAATAGTAAACAATTTTGTTTTTTTTTATTAAAAACAACAATGTCTCATCTTACCGGAATCTCCGTAGAAACCATAAAATGCAGCCGCAAAACCAGACGAGATCGTGCAAAATACTAAAATTAAAGGGACGAAGATGTGCATGTCGTGCATTGAAGAAACCACAAGATACTGATTTTAAATATAAAATTTTTTGCAAGAAAATGTATTTAAAACAGTGTTGCCAAAGGTTTATATTTACGATCGTATAGAGAGAGCCTGCTGGGTCTTAATACAAGGTAGAATATAGATTTTTTGGAAATTATAGGGTTTCGATGTATTTATTACATATTCCACAGAAAATTAAAAACCAAAAAAAATTTAAGAAATTTTTACCAAATGGTAACACCAAGCCAAATACAACCACAACACTAAAAACGTTGCAGGAGATATTGAGGTTGCTTCTACGGGGATTTACTTTTTGTGGTAAAAATTTCTTGAATTCTTATTAAAATTTTGTTTAAAAGTATTTTTAAAAATCTACTACCTCTCTGTTTTGTTATTTACTTTACAAATCAGCACACTTTCTTTGTCTGTCGGTCTGTCTGTCTGTCTGTCCGTCTGTCTGTCTGTCTGTCTGTCTGTCTGTCTGTCTGTCTGTCTGTCTGTCTGTCTGTCTCTTTAAATACATCATCATCATCATTGTTCTCCAAAAGTATAAATTATTTTCAAATTAAAATTTTGCCGGCATATTGTGGCCAATAAATCAATTCAATTGAATACAATACAAGTGTATTTACAGTTTCAATTGCTTATTTAACACTAGATGATGATTACAATGGCTTTCTTTCCAAATCAAAAGTATAGAACAGAACAAACATGTAATTTTGTAATTTAATATCGTGTTCTTCTAACTTACCTTATTTGTATTTCTGTATGTTTTCAAATGTATTACTTCGAGCCGCAATTGAAGTGGGCGTGTGTAAGTTATTACGATTCCAAAACACAAGAAAAAAAAACAGTGTGAATGGACACATGAGGTATATATGGTCATAACTGCAAAAAAAAGGAAAAATAAATAGAAATTATAGTTTGGCTGTAAAAAAGACATAAATGCGAAATAAACTATTTATTCTCATCAAGAAAAAAAATATTTAGAAAAAGGGTGATTAAATATGTTCATTGTTGGATCGATTTGGTTGAGTAATCAGCAGACTCATTATTTTAACTTTAGAAGCAAGTACTTATCACCCTCGCTTACAAATAAGTACTTAAATAAGTTATTACAACAAAAAACAAGTAAGACTATTATATTAGGCTATGCCGAACCATCATCCACCCACCATCAAACCGTATGACAATAATTAGCATTAAAATCATTTCCTAAAGAGAACCTTATAAGGAGGGTAGGGACAATTATGAACCGATCCTCATATAATTTGGTAGTCTTGTAAGAAACTTATTTGTGTCGAATTTCATCGCTATACTCTTATTTTTAAAACAGTAATGACAGTTAAAGTCATTTCTGAAAAGGACCTTATATAGGGGGCTGGAGTATATTATGGACCGATCCTCCTAAAAGTCGGTAGAAAGATTTTTTGCTCATAAGCAACTTACTTATGTCGAATTTCAGCGCTAGACTCGTATTTCTAAGACAGTAATGGTCGTTAAAGTTATTTTTTGGAGGGGAACTTATATGAGGGGTATTATGGACCGATTCTCAGACTTATGTCAAATTTCATCGCCATAATCGCTTTTCGCTACTTTTCGGGGGGCCACTTGTATGCGAAAATGTGGACCGATATTGCCCATTTTCAATACCAAGCAAATTCTCAATAGTTACAGTCCTCAAATTTTGTGCGGACAACTTTAACATCCATATGAACACTTGGCGATATAATGAGATACAGTGGGAGTGGCAGCTCCCATAAAATTATAATATTAAACTAGTATATCTGTGAAAAATAACAGCTACAGACTTAAAATTTTTTCAGAGCCACTTGAGTATCAATATGAATATTTAGGGAAAAGGGGCGAGCTAGCAATAGGGGCGTGACACTACCCAGGTGAATTCTTGAAAACTATTAGAGCTAGAATCCTCAAATTTTGTACGAACAACATTAACATTCGTGTGAACATCATCTATTACATCAAGAATACTCAAATTTTGCACAAAGAATTTTGACATCTAAGAAATATTATAGGGTCACGGCACCACCCATATAAATTAAATACGAAATGTACATATCTGCGAGATTATTAGACGTAGAGTTTTCAAACGTATGGAAAAAAAGGGGGCGTGGCACCTTCCATATAAATTAGTTACAAAAAATCGTATATCTAAGTTAGAATCTATGTGAACATTTGGGGATAAATGGGTGGACTTTTAATACGTTTCAAAAAAGTGTGAAGTAAATACAAAGATTTAGTTATGGCAAGATCGTCTTAGATCCAATAATATATACACTTTTGTGGGTCTAGAGCAATGTTTCAATGTAACTGCTCTGCTCAAAGTGGGCGAAAAAATGTTCTCGAGAGTATAAAGATACATAACATGTTAACCAGATTGCTACGCTGATCCGTTACTACGCGCATGGCTCTAAATTGGGGGACGAAGTGGTCCTGAGTTCTATATTGAAGAAACATAAACAACACAAGCTTCCAGACAGAAGTACAAGCAATAACAGAGTGTGTACATTGAATTCGAATAAATATCGCGCCCACAGGGTTTAACATATTTACCGACAGCAAGAAGGCAATTAGGGCAATATCAAGTGATAAAGTTAAATCTAAAACCGTCGTTAGATTGTAATACTGAATACTGTCCCACAGGTAAGGTTTACATCATATGGGTACCAGGCCACTCGGGAGTAGACGGCAACGAAAGTTCTCGAAGTGAAAGAGTCGCAGAAGGCCTCTTGAAATAACAAAACGGTCGCTAGAACCACAAATATCCTATCGGGTGACCCTAATGAGAGCCACTTGAGTATGAATATTTAGGTAAAATGAGCGAGCTAGCAGTTGGGGCGTGACACCTCTCAGGTGAATTTTTGAAAACTATTAGAGCTAGAATCCTCAAATTTTGTACGAACAACAATAACATTCATGTGAATATTTGAAGAAAAAAGTGGACGTACCAGTAATAAGGGGCTTGACACTCTCCCATAAGAATTACATACAAAAATTCGTATATCTGAGAAACTATTACATCTAGAATACTCAAATTTTGCAGAAAGAATTTTGACATCTAAGTAATATTATGGGGTATCGGCACCACACATATAAATTAAATAAAAAATGCACATATCTGCTATATTATTAGAAGTAGAATTTTCAAACGCATGGAAAAAATAGGGGGCGTGGCACCTACCATAAAAATTTATTACAAAAAATCGTATATCAGGGAAACTGTTACAGCTAGAATCTATGTGAGCATTTGGGGAAAAATGGGTGGACTTTTAATAAGTTTCAAAAAAGTGTGAAGTAAATACAAATAGATCATCTTAGATCCAATAATATATACACTTTTGTGGGTCTAGAGCAATGTTTCAATGTAACTGCTTTGCTCAAAGTGGGCGAAAAAAGTTTCTCGAGAGCATAAAATTACATTACACGTTAACCAAATTGCTACGCTGATCCGTTACTATACGCATGGCTCTAAATTGGGGGACAAAGTGGGTCTGGGGTTCTAAATTTACATAATCACAATACAAACTTCCAGGCGGAAGTACGAGCAATAACGGAATGTGTAAATTGGATTAGAATAAATATGGCGCCCATAGGGTTTAACATATTTACCGACAGCCAGAAGGCAATTAGGGCAATATCAAGTGATAAAGTTAAATCAAAACCGGTCGTTGGATTGTAAGAAAGCTTTAACTGAATACTCTCCCACATGTAAGGTTTACATCATATGGGTACCAGGCCACTCGGGAGTAGACGGCAACGATAGGGCGAATGTATTAGATTTAAAGGGAAGGGAGCTCGAGGTAAGAGAATCCCATAAGTCCTCTCGGAATAACAAAACAATGGGTATAACCACAAATATCCTATGGAGTGACCCTAAAGAGAGTAAGAGTAGAAATCTCCTTAAAAAATATAAATTTCTTAAAAACTTAACACTTCTTTCTTACAAACCCTTTAATAAAACTATAATCTCTATTGTATAATAAACCAATTAGTAATTGCAAATATGGCCCTACAGATATTTACAATAAATTGCATATTTTAGTTAAAAAAACGGTAAATAATAATTTACTTTAACAACATAATAAAACAAAAAGGCCTAAAGTCCAAACCCTCCCCCACAAATCTTTTTTCTCCACAAAAAAAAAAACTATATAAAATGCTGCAATTTCTAGGGATTATTAACAGTTAAACTTAAAGTAAAACCATGACAAAAGTTGAAATAAAAAAGTTTAACAACCGCCAACAAATTACAGAAGAGGAAGCAGAATATGGTCTGGAAGAGGCCAGTTTGAAGAGCATTTTGGTACATTTAACAGATTTAAGAAAAGTGTTACTCCAAAAGCAAGAACCCGGGAAAATATCTTTAGTCTATATGAGAAATTACATGAGGTAAATATAAATAACCGGATCCAAGATTGCTTTAGTTCCAACTTCTTTTAAATTTCAGACTTATGTTTATTTTGCCTCGCACTTGGAAAAATGAATCTATGCTTTATAGAATCATTAATAAAGTTCTCATGGTAATGTTGATCATATTTGCTGTGAGCATAACGTTTGATCTATATGAGGCCTCTCAAGATGTTTTACAATTTGGTGAAGATTTAGTGGTTTTAATAGGGGTATTTCACACATCCAATATAACAAATCGTTTACCTATAACTTTAAATTGTTAATTTTTTTATTTTTCCCTCTAGATTTATTTAATTTTCTTTAAACTAATCCTATCTGCCTATTATGCTAAGGATATAGAGTATATAATATCTGAATTTACTAAAATGCATAAATATTTTAGTCAATTGAAAAAATATTCTAGAACTTCGCGTAAAATACGCAAATTACAGCGTTTATTTTATATAGCCGAAGTGATTTCATTTTTTCTCTATGTAAATTTGGTAATACTTTTTGCAGCCGCCATTTGCTTGCCGCCGATCTTGACGCCCGATACCACACCCTATAGAGCTAAATATCCTTTTGAATGGCATACATCAGCCGAACATCCCATACTATTTGCCATGGTTTATATATTTCAAAGTCTTATGACTTTATTTGTTCTACTATCCATTGTGGTCATCGATAATATTGGTTGTCATATTTTTACCCAGACAACATTGAATTTGAAGATATTTTGTATTCTTATTAGAGATATGGCCACACAACCAGCTGATAATGCTTTGCAGGAGTTGCGCAAGGCCATTCAATTTCATCAGTATATTATTAAGTATACAATTTATGATATTCTTTCGTAAACGGGGAACAGCCGAATGTTTTCTTTTTATAATTTTCTTTATATTTCAGTTTAATTTCGAAAATTAATGAGGTTTATTACTACAATTATGCCGCTCAAATGGCAGCCAGTACTTTTATGATATGCTTGACTGCCTTTGAGGCCATGTTAGCCCAGGATCAACCCATGTTAGCTATCAAATTTCAAATTTATATGTTTTCAGCATTTTCTCAATTGTTTTATTGGTGTGCTACTGGTAATATGGTTTATTATGATGTAAGTTTAAACAATATAAAATTTAAATAATTTTAATTGTCTATAGTCTAGTCTATAGTCTAGTATATAGTATGACTATACTATCGCCTAGTCTATCGTCTAGTCTAATCTCCTAGACTATAGTCTAGTCTATAGTCTAGTCTATAGTCTAGTCTATAGTCTAGTCTATAGTCTAGTCTATAGTCTAGTCTATAGTCTAGTCTATAGTCTAGTCTATAGTCTAGTCTATAGTCTAGTCTATAGTCTAGTCTATAGTCTAGTCTATAGTCTAGTCTATAGTCTGGTCTATAGTCTAGTCTTTAGTCTAGTCTATAGTCTAGTCTATAGTCCTAGTCTATAGTCTAGTCTATAGTCTAGTCTATAGTCTAGTCTAAGTCTAGTCTATAGTCTAGTCTATAGTCTAGTCTATAGTCTAGTCTATAGTCTAGTCTATAGTCTATCTAGTCTATAGTCTAGTCTATAGTCTAGTCTATAGTCTAGTCTATAGTCTAGTCTATAGTTCCTAGTCTAGTCTATGTCTAGTCTATAGTCTAGCTATAGTCTAGTCTATAGTCTAGTCTATAGTCTAGTCTATAGTCTAGTCTATAGTCTAGTAGTCTATAGTCTAGTCTATAGTCTAGTCTATAGTCTAGTCTATAGTCTAGTCTATAGTCTAGTCTATAGTCTAGTCTATAGTTAGTCTATAGTCTAGTCTATAGTCTAGTCTATAGTCTAGTCTATAGTCTAGTCTATAGTCTAGTCTATAGTCTAGTCTATAGTCTAGTCTATAGTCTAGTCTATAGTCTAGTCTATAGTCTAGTCTATAGTCTATAGTCTAGTCTATAGTCTATAGAGTCTATAGTCTAGTCTATAGTCTAGTCTATAGTCTAGTCTATAGTCTAGTCTATAGTCTAGTCTATAGTCTAGTCTATAGTCTAGTCTATAGTCTAGTCTATAGTCTAGTCTATAGTCTAGTCTATAGTCTAGTCTATAGTCTAGTCTATAGTCTAGCTATAGTCTAGTCTATAGTCTAGTCTATAGTCTAGTCTATAGTCTAGTCTATAGTCTAGTCTATAGTCTAGTCTATAGTCTAGTCTATAGTCTAGTCTAGTAGAGGTCTAGTCTATAGTCTAGTCTATAGTCTAGTCTATAGTCTAGTCTATAGTCTAGTCTATAGTCTAGTCTTTAGTCTAGTCTATAGTCTAGTCTAGTCTAGTCTATAGTCTAGTCTAGTCTATAGTCTAGTCTATAGTCTAGTCTATAGTCTAGTCTATAGTCTAGTCTATAGTCTAGTCTATAGTCTAGTCTATAGTCTAGTCTATAGTCTAGTCTATAGTCTAGTCTATAGTCTAGTCTATAGTCTAGTCTATAGTCTAGTCTATAGTCTAGTCTATAGTCTAGTCTATAGTCTAGTCTATAGTCTAGTCTATAGTCTAGTCTATAGTCTAGTCTATAGTCTAGTCTATAGTCTAGTCTATAGTCTAGTCTATAGTCTAGTCTATAGTCTAGTCTATAGTCTAGTCTATAGTCTAGTCTATAGTCTAGTCTATAGTCTAGTCTATAGTCTAGTCTATAGTCTAGTCTATAGTCTAGTCTATAGTCTAGTCTATAGTCTAGTCTATAGTCTAGTCTATAGTCTAGTCTATAGTCTAGTCTATAGTCTAGTCTATAGTCTAGTCTATAGTCTAGTCTATAGTCTAGTCTATAGTCTAGTCTATAGTCTAGTCTATAGTCTAGTCTATAGTCTAGTCTATAGTCTAGTCTATAGTCTAGTCTATAGTCTAGTCTATAGTCTAGTCTATAGTCTATAGTCTAGTCTATAGTCTAGTCTATAGTCTAGTCTATAGTCTAGTCTATAGTCTAGTCTATAGTCTAGTCTATAGTCTAGTCTATAGTCTAGTCTATAGTCTAGTCTATAGTCTAGTCTATAGTCTAGTCTATAGTCTAGTCTATAGTCTAGTCTATAGTCTAGTCTATAGTCTAGTCTATAGTCTAGTCTATAGTCTAGTCTATAGTCTAGTCTATAGTCTAGTCTATAGTCTAGTCTATAGTCTAGTCTATAGTCTAGTCTATAGTCTAGTCTATAGTCTAGTCTATAGTCTAGTCTATAGTCTAGTCTATAGTCTAGTCTATAGTCTAGTCTATAGTCTAGTCTAGTCTAGTCTATAGTCTATATAGACTAGACTATAGACTAGACTATAGACTAGACTATAGACTAGACTATAGACTAGACTATAGACTAGACTATAGACTAGACTATAGACTAGTCTATAGACTAGACTATAGACTAGTCTATAGACTAGTCTATAGACTAGTCTATAGTCTAGTCTATAGTCTAGTCTATAGTCTAGTCTATAGTCTAGTCTATAGTCTAGTCTATAGTCTAGTCTATAGTCTATAGTCTAGTCTATAGTCTAGTCTATAGTCTAGTCTATAGTCTAGTCTATAGTCTAGTCTATAGTCTAGTCTATAGTCTAGTCTATAGTCTAGTCTATAGTCTAGTCTATAGTCTAGTCTATAGTCTAGTCTATAGTCTAGTCCATAGTCTAGTCTATAGTCTAGTCTATAGTCTAGTCTATAGTCTAGTCTATAGTCTAGTCTATAGTCTAGTCTATAGTCTAGTCTATAGTCTAGTCTATAGTCTAGTCTTTAGTCTAGTCTATAGTCTAGTCTTTAGTCTAGTCTATAGTCTAGTCTATAGTCTAGTCTATAGTCTAGTCTATAGTCTAGCCTATAGTCTAGTCTATAGTCTAGTCTATAGTCTAGTCTTTAGTCTAGTCTATAGTCTAGTCTATAGTCTAGTCTATAGTCTAGTCTATAGTCTAGTCTATAGTCTAGTCTATAGTCTAGTCTATAGTCTAGTCTATAGTCTAGTCTATAGTCTAGTCTATAGTCTAGTCTATAGTCTAGTCTATAGTCTAGTCTATAGTCTAGTCTATAGTCTAGTCTATAGTCTAGTCTATAGTCTAGTCTATAGTCTAGTCTATAGTCTAGTCTATAGTCTAGTCTATAGTCTAGTCTATAGTCTAGTCCATAGTCTAGTCTATAGTCTAGTCTATAGTCTAGTCTATAGTCTAGTCTATAGTCTAGTCGTCTAGTCTAGTCTATAGTCTAGTCTATAGTCTAGTCATAGTCTAGTCTAGTCTAGTCTATAGTCCTAGTCTATAGTCTAGTCTATAGTCTAGTCTATAGTCTAGTCTATGGTCTAGTCTATAGTCTAGTCTATAGTCTAGTCTATAGTCTAGTCTATAGTCTAGTCTATAGTCTAGTCTATAGTCTAGACTATAGTCTAGTCTATAGTCTAGTCTTTAATCTAGTCTATAGTCTAGTCTTTAATCTAGTCTATAGTCAAGTCTATAGTCTAGTCTATAGTCTAGTCTTTAATCTAGTCTATAGTCTAGTCTTTAGTGCTGTCTATAGTGTAGTCTATAGTCTAGTCTTTAATCTAGTCTATAGTCTAGTCTTTAGTGCTGCTATAGTGTAGTCTATAGTCTAGTCTTTAATCTAGTCTATAGTCTGGTCTATAGATTAGTCTATTTTGTTCTCTTTCTATCCTTTAGTCTCTTGATGTCGCCGATGCTGCTTACGAAATTGATGGTTGGTACGATCAATCTAAGGAGTTTAAATATTGTTTACGATTTTTGATTTTACGAGCTCAAACTCCATTGGTTTTTCGACCAAGACCATTGTTCGGCTTTAATTTCGAGACATTTTCAAGTGTAAGTATTGAAGATAACATATCTCGGTGGTATGTTCTCAAACAAAGACATTGTAAATGTCTAGAAAAATAATCATATGTTCAAGACATATGGTCCGAAAAAAATATAAGATTATTTTTTTTTTTAATTTATTTCAGATACTTAGCACTTCATATTCGTATTTTGCTCTTTTGAGGACAATGAATGATTAAACAAGAAATGGCATAAAAATCATAATATTCTGATGATGGTTTTGATTTTGAATGATGACTTAACACTCATATATATTTGAAAACATAATAACATTTTAGGCCTATTAAATTAATTCTGTTAAATGTTTTTGCCATAAAATTATTATAAATGTACTTGGTCATCATAATATATTAATATAAAATATTATTATTGTACATTGTAGTATAATTTATCACAATCTTACGCTTCAAATATAAATCATAATAGTGCGAAATTATAAATTCTAATAGTTATATTTATGATTGTTAAATTTTTAAATAATTTACTATGTTTATTTATGTTTAGATTTAGAAATAATATTATATTTCAACATTAAATTGTAGTTTTTGCTTTAAATAGTTTTTTTTTTTTTTTGTAATTTAGTACATAAGTTTTATCATTCACTGATGATCTAATATAAAAACACGCAATTTAAATGAAAATACTATTTTATTTATTGTTATAATATTTTCATAGAACAGATCATTTCACCAGAAAAAGATCAATGAACTTTGGATAGAAAAAAATAAATTAAATAAATATGGCATAAATTATTTTAATGTTTTAACTAAAGCAAAAGAATTTGTAGTTGAAATAATAAAATTTGTTTTAAATCGAATTAGAAAATTGCAATATTTTATGAAAATGGACTCAACTTTCCTAATTTAAACCTATTTCGAAATACTGTGAGATGACGCTCTATCCACATTAAATCATGCCTTTTGTAGGCGAGAGAGTAAACAGCACTTAAGCAACAGCACTATCTTGCTCCCACTTCCCTTACACTTCGGCAGCTGAGTAGGTGCTGACAAAGAAACCTTTTAATAGCGCTTACTAAACTACTCGCAAGTAATACAAAAGTTATCAAAAAGTTTTTTCTTCAAGATACTTTTAATAAATACGCAATTTTATAATGCACATAAAATTACTTAAGTATGTAATTTTATACAGATTTTTTTTTTTGCAAAATTCAAGTACAAATGTAATCATTAATAACTTTAATATCAAATTCAAGTTCAAGTTTATACTTGTTGGCAACTTGGCAATGACTTTGCTTAACATGGGCAAACAAAACAAAAATGAATAAATCGCATATAAAACATAAATATTACTTCTTTAGTCCGCTTCTATAACTTGCATAAAAACTAGCTTTACAACACAAAAAAGAAGTAACAATTTTTTTTTAAGGTTGATTTGTTGTTTTTTTACGTGATGTTGCACTTGCATGTAATCGATAGCAGGTTTTTTGCAGTTAATTTATGAAAAGACTTACCTGGTCGGAGAAGTGAGAAGTACAGTGAGTTCAAGACGTAACAGAGTTTCAAAAAATGTAATAAGAAATGCTTCACAGTTCTACAATACAAGGCCTAGTCATTATTCTAGTCCATGCTCAAGTCTATAGTCTAGTCCATAGTCATGTCTATAGCCTTGTTTATAGTCTCGGCTATAGTCTAGTCTACAGTCTAGTTTGTGGTCCAGTCTGTAGTCTAGTCTGTAGTCTAGTCTGTAGTCTAGTCTGTAGTCTAGTCTGTAGTCTAGTGTGTAGTCTAGTCTGTAGTCAAGTCTGTAGTCTAGTCTGTAGTCTAGTCTGTAGTCTAGTCTGTAGTCTAGTGTGAAGTCTAGTCTGTAGTCTAGTCTGTAGTCTAGTCTGTAGTCTAGTCTGTAGTCTAGTCTGTAGTCTAGTCTGTAGTCTAGCCTGTAGTCTCGGCTATAGTCTAGTCTACAGTCTAGTCTGTGGTATAGTCTGTAATCTTGTCTGTAGTCTTGTCTGTAGTCTAGTCTGTAGTCTAATCTGTAGTCTAGTCTGTAGTCTAGTCAATAGTCTAGTCAGTAGTCTAGTCTGTAATCTGGTCTGTAGTCTAGTCTATAGTCTACAGTCTGGACTATAGTCTAGTCTATATTCTCGCAGTCTAGTCTACAGTCTAACCTGTAGTCTAGTCTGTAGTCTAGTCTGTAGTCTAGTCTATAGTCTAGTCTATAGTCTAGTCTATAGTCTAGACTATAATCTAGTCTTTAGTCTCGTCTGTAGTCTAGTCTATAGTCTCGTCTGTGGTCTAGTCTATAGTCTAGTATATAGTCTAGTCTATAGTCTAATCTATAGTCTAGTCTATTCTATACTCTAGTTTGTAGTTTAGTCTATAGTCTAGTCTATAGTCTAGTCTATGTCTAGTCTATAGTCTAGTCTATTGTCTAGTCTATAGTCTAGTCTATAGTCTAGTCTATAGTCTAGTCTATAGTCTAGTCTATAGTCTAGTATATAGTCTAGTCTATAGTCTAGTCTATAGTCTAGTCTATAGTCTAGTCTATAGTCTAGACGAGACTACCGACTAGACTATATTCTAGTCTATAGTCTAGTCTGTAGTCTCGTCTGAAGTCTAGTCTGAAGTCTAGTCTATAGTCTAGTCTATAGTCTAGTCTATAGTCTAGTCTATAGTCTAGTCTATAGTCTAGTCTATAGTCTAGTCTATAGTCTAGTCTATAGTCTAGTCTATAGTCTAGTCTATAGTCTAGTCTATAGTCTAGTCTATAGTCTAGTCTATAGTCTAGTCTATAGTCTAGTCTATAGTCTAGTCTATAGTCTAGTCTATAGTCTAGTCTATAGTCTAGTCTATAGTCTAGTCTATAATTAAACTCTTTGACTTCCAGTTATCCCACTGTCTTCCGCAAACAACTAGAATAAAAACGATTGTTATTTTACCTTTTTTTATTCTTATTCTCATGCATATTAATTATTCACTTAATAAACGATTTATGGATCTTTAACACATCAGTTGGCAAAGAATTTTCTTCTCTAGGCCGTCTCAAGCTCAACAAGTACTTGTCAGTAAGAAGAAAAATAAGAACAACTTGATGTTTAAGAGTCGTCTTACAGGTATTAAATAATCGCCTAAAGAAATATAAATCTTAAGAGACAATTAACGGAAGTAAAGCAAAAAATACGAGACATGTAAAAGGGGAGTCACATACACAAGTGATCTGATTCTTCATACGAGAAAATGCAACCAATTAATAGGATAATTTTTATTTTAAAATTACAGTTAATTGTAGTTACAAGAAATAACACTTTGTTTAGATATTTTTTATTTTTTATTTATTATTATGAAATTGTAGTCCATAGTCCAAACCGATAAATGTACAATATCCGGTTTTATTATATTGGTCAGACAATGTAGAAAGAGTAAGAGTTGGTGGAAATATTTATATAAATATCCGGTTAAGGCTTTATTTATTTAGAAATTCTTGAAATAAACATGAAATTCTTTTAAATATTTTATTAAAAAACAAAAGCTAAATTTTTTAACATTTAATTTTAAAATATAATATCCGTATAATTGCCAGTTTATGTTTAAAAACTCTACAAAACCATCATAATAAAAAATGTCAAAAATATATCTAACCGAATATAAAATATATAGTTTTTCAATGAAATGGTCAAGGTTCTGTTAAACCAAGCGCTAATTTATCCAAAACAATTTGTAATTCTAGTCATTTTATGTGTATATTACGAATAAAAGGCATTAAATACTTTAATAGTAACTAACAAAATGTAATGCTCTAAAAATGCAAATAATGTTAGTAATCAGTGGATAAAAATTAAATACATTGAAATAAAAAAAAAGAATATTAATGTCTATAGAATTATATAAGAAACGTTTTGGTACAAAAAAATTAATATTGCATTAAACAAAAAACTAGAAGTTTAACAAATAAAGCTATAAATTATTAACTTAATAACAGTAATTGCAAATATACGACAGATATTAGAGAAATGGGTTAGAGTTTTTATAGAATTTGATATATGTATGTAAGTGTTGCAAACTGCAGTCACAAAAATCAACCCGTTGCCGAAGCATTTCTCTAGACGGATTCTATTCATTAGCCAATATTAGGTTCTATAGTATAGTCTATTTATATTCTAGTCCACAATATAATACATATTCTACTTTTTAGTCTTGTCCATAGTCTAGTCTTTAATCTAGTATAGTCAATAATATAGTTTATAGTCTATCTATAGTCTGGTCTATTGTCTAGTCTATAGTCTAGTCTATTGTCTAGTGTATAGTCTAGTCTATGGTCTAGTATATAGTCTAGTCTATAGTCTAGTTATAGTCTAGTTTATAGTCTAGTTTATAGTCTAGTTTATAGTCTAGTCTATAGTCTAGTCTATAGTCTAGTCTATAGTCTAGTCTATAGTCTAGTCTATAGTCTAGTCTATAGTCTAGTCTATAGTCTAGTCTATAGTCTAGTCTATAGTCTAGTCTATAGTCTAGTCTATAGTCTAGTCTATAGTCTAGTCTATAGTCTAGTCTATAGTCTAGTCTATAGTCTAGTCTATAGTCTAGTCTATAGTCTAGTCTATAGTCTAGTCTATAGTCTAGTCTATAGTCTAGTCTATAGTCTAGTCTATAGTCTAGTCTATAGTCTAGTCTATAGTCTAGTCTATAGTCTAGTCTATAGTCTAGTCTATAGTCTAGTCTATAGTCTAGTCTATAGTCTAGTCTATAGTCTAGTCTATAGTCTAGTCTATAGTCTAGTCTATAGTCTAGTCTATAGTCTAGTCTATAGTCTAGTCTATAGTCTAGTCTATAGTCTAGTCTATAGTCTAGTCTATAGTCTAGTCTATAGTCTAGTCTATAGTCTAGTCTATAGTCTAGTCTATAGTCTAGTCTATAGTCTAGTCTATAGTCTAGTCTATAGTCCAGTCTACAGTCTAGTCTATAGTCTAGTCTATAGTCTAGTCTATAGTCTAGTCTATAGTCTAGTCTATAGTAGTCTATAGTCTAGTCTATAGTCTAGTCTATAGTCTAGTCTATAGTCTAGTCTATAGTCTAGTCTATAGTCTAGTCTATAGTCTAGTCTATAGTCTAGTCTATAGTCTAGTCTATAGCCTAGTCTATAGTCTAGTCTATAGTCTAGTCTATAGTCTAGTCTATAGTCTAGTCTATAGTCTAGTCTATAGTCTAGTCTATAGTCTAGTCTATATAGTCTAGTATAGTCTAGTCTATAGTCTATAGTCTAGTCTATAGTCTATAGTCTAGTCTATAGTATAGTCTATAGTCTAGTCTATAGTATAGTCTATAGTCTAGTCTGTAGTCTAGTCTATAGTCTAGTCTATAGTCTAGTCTATAGTCTAGTCTATAGTCTAGTCTATAGTCTAGTCTATAGTCTACTCTATAGTCTATAGTCTAGTCTATAGTCTAGTCTATAGTCTAGTCTATAGTCTAGTCTAGTCTAGTCTATAGTCTAGTCTATAGTCTACTCTATAGTCTGTCTGTAGTCTAGTCTATAGTCTAGTCTATAGTCTAGTCTATAGTCTACTCTATAGTCTAGTCTATAGTCTAGTCTATAGTCTAGTCTATAGTCTACTCTATAGTCTAGTCTAGTCAGTCTAAGTCTATAAGTCCTAGTCTATAGTCTAGTCTAAGTCCTAGTCTATAGTCTAGTCTATAGTCTAGTCTATAGTCTACTCTATAGTCTAGTCTATAGTCTACTCTATAGTCTAGTCTATAGTCTAGTCTATAGTCTAGTCTATAGTCTAGTCTATAGTCTAGTCATAGTCTAGTCTATAGTCTAGTCTATAGTCTAGTCTATAGTCTAGTCTATAGTCCTAGTCTATAGTCTAGTCTATAGTCTAGTCCATAGTCTAGTCTATAGTCTAGTCCTATAGTCTAGTCTATAGTCTAGTCTATAGTCTAATCTATAGTCTAGTCTATAGTCTAGTCCATAGTCTAGTCTATAGTCTAGTCTATAGTCTAGTCTATAGTCTAGTCTATAGTCTAATCTATAGTCTAGTCTATAGTCTAGTCTATAGTCTAGTCTATAGTCTAGTCTATAGTCTAGTCTATAGTCTAGTCTATAGTCTAGTCTATAGTCAAGTCTATAGTCTAGTCTATAGTCTATTCTATAGTCTAGTCCTATAGTCTAGTCTATAGTCGAGTCTATAGTCTAGTCTATAGTCTAGTCTATAGTCTAGTCTATAGTCTAGTCTAATGTCTAGTCTATAGTCGAGTCTATAGTCTAGTCTATAGTCTAGTCTAATGTCTAGTCTATAGTCGAGTCTATATTCTAGTCTATAGTCTAGTCTAAGTCTAGTCTATAGTCTAGTAGTCTAGTCTATAGTCTGTCTATAGTCCAGTAAGTCTAGTCTATAGTCTATAGTCTAGTCTATAGTCTAGTCTATAGTCTAGTCTATAGTCTAGTCTATAGTCTAGTCTATAGTCTAGTCTATAGTCTAGTCTATAGTCTAGTCTATAGTCTAGTCTATAGTCTAGTCTATAGTCTAGTCTATAGTCCTAGTCTATAGTCTAGTCTATAGTCTAGTCTATAGTCTAGTCTATAGTCTAGTCTATAGTCTAGTCTATAGTCTAGTCTATAGTCTAGTCTATAGTCTAGTCTATAGTCTAGTCTATAGTCTAGTCTATAGTCTAGTCTATAGTCTAGTCTATAGTCTAGTCTATAGTCTATAGTCTAGTCTATAGTATAGTCTATAGTCTAGTCTATAGTATAGTCTATAGTCTAGTCTGTAGTCTAGTCTATAGTCTAGTCTATAGTCTAGTCTATAGTCTAGTCTATAGTCTAGTCTATAGTCTAGTCTATAGTCTACTCTATAGTCTAGTCTATAGTCTAGTCTATAGTCTAGTCTATAGTCTAGTCTATAGTCTACTCTATAGTCTAGTCTGTAGTCTAGTCTATAGTCTAGTCTATAGTCTAGTCTATAGTCTACTCTATAGTCTAGTCTGTAGTCTAGTCTATAGTCTAGTCTATAGTCTACTCTATAGTCTAGTCTGTAGTCTAGTCTATAGTCTAGTCTATAGTCTAGTCTATAGTCTAGTCTATAGTCTAGTCTATAGTCTAGTCTATAGTCTACTCTATAGTCTAGTCTATAGTCTACTCTATAGTCTAGTCTATAGTCTAGTCTATAGTCTAGTCTATAGTCTAGTCTATAGTCTAGTCAATAGTCTAATCTATAGTCTAGTCTATAGTCTAGTCTATAGTCTAGTCTATAGTCTAGTCTATAGTCTAGTCCATAGTCTAGTCTATAGTCTAGTCTATAGTCTAGTCTATAGTCTAGTCTATAGTCTAATCTATAGTCTAGTCTATAGTCTAGTCCATAGTCTAGTCTATAGTCTAGTCTATAGTCTAGTCTATAGTCTAGTCTATAGTCTAATCTATAGTCTAGTCTATAGTCTAGTCTATAGTCTAGTCTATAGTCTAGTCTATAGTCTAGTCTATAGTCTAGTCTATAGTCTAGTCTATAGTCAAGTCTATAGTCTAGTCTATAGTCTATTCTATAGTCTAGTCTATAGTCTAGTCTATAGTCGAGTCTATAGTCTAGTCTATAGTCTAGTCTATAGTCTAGTCTATAGTCTAGTCTAATGTCTAGTCTATAGTCGAGTCTATAGTCTAGTCTATAGTCTAGTCTATAGTCTAGTCTATAGTCTAGTCTATAGTCTAGTCTATAGTCTAGTCTATAGTCTAGTCTATAGTCTACTCTATAGTCTAGTCTATAGTCTAGTCTATAGTCTACTCTATAGTCTAGTCTATAGTCTAGTCTATAGTCTAGTCTATAGTCTAGTCTATAGTCTAGTCTATAGTCTAGTCTATAGTCTAGTCTATAGTCTAGTCTATAGTCTAGTCTAGTCTATAGTCTATATAGTCTATAGTCTAGTCTATAGTCCAGTCTATAGTCTAGTCTATAGTCTAGTCTATAGTCTAGTCTATAGTCTAGTCTGTAGTCTAGTCTATAGTCTAGTCTAGTCTATAGTCTAGTCTATAGTCTAGTCTATAGTCTAGTCTATAGTCTAGTCTATAGTCTAGTCTATAGTCTAGTCTATAGTCTAGTCTATAGTCTAGTCTATAGTCTAGTCTATAGTCTAGTCTATAGTCTAGTCTATAGTCAAGTCTATAGTCTAGTCTATAGTCTAGTCTATAGTCTAGTCTATAGTCTAGTCTATAGTCCAGTCTACAGTCTAGTCTATAGTCTAGTCTATAGTCTAGTCTATAGTCTAGTCTATAGTCTAGTCTATAGTCTAGTCTATAGTCTAGTCTATAGTCTAGTCTATAGTCTAGTCTATAGTCTAGTCTATAGCCTAGTCTATAGTCTAGTCTATAGTCTAGTCTATAGTCTAGTCTATAGTCTAGTCTATAGTCTAGTCTATAGTCTAGTCTATAGTCTAGTCTATAGTCTAGTCTATAGTCTAGTCTATAGTCTAGTCTAGTCTATAGTATAGTCTATAGTCTAGTCTATAGTATAGTCTATAGTCTAGTCTGTAGTCTAGTCTATAGTCTAGTCTATAGTCTAGTCTATAGTCTAGTCTATAGTCTAGTCTATAGTCTAGTCTATAGTCTAGTCTATAGTCTACTCTATAGTCTAGTCTATAGTCTAGTCTATAGTCTAGTCTATAGTCTAGTCTATAGTCTACTCTATAGTCTAGTCTGTAGTCTAGTCTATAGTCTAGTCTATAGTCTAGTCTATAGTCTACTCTATAGTCTAGTCTGTAGTCTAGTCTATAGTCTAGTCTATAGTCTACTCTATAGTCTAGTCTGTAGTCTAGTCTATAGTCTAGTCTATAGTCTAGTCTATAGTCTAGTCTATAGTCTAGTCTATAGTCTACTCTATAGTCTAGTCTATAGTCTACTCTATAGTCTAGTCTATAGTCTAGTCTATAGTCTAGTCTATAGTCTAGTCTATAGTCTAGTCTATAGTCTAGTCCATAGTCTAATCTATAGTCTAGTCTATAGTCTAGTCTATAGTCTAGTCTATAGTCTAGTCTATAGTCTAGTCTATAGTCTAGTCCATAGTCTAGTCTATAGTCTAGTCTATAGTCTAGTCTATAGTCTAGTCTATAGTCTAATCTATAGTCTAGTCTATAGTCTAGTCTATAGTCTAGTCTATAGTCTAGTCTATAGTCTAGTCTATAGTCTAGTCTATAGTCTAGTCTATAGTCAAGTCTATAGTCTAGTCTATAGTCTATTCTATAGTCTAGTCTATAGTCTAGTCTATAGTCGAGTCTATAGTCTAGTCTATAGTCTAGTCTATAGTCTAGTCTATAGTCTAGTCTAATGTCTAGTCTATAGTCGAGTCTATAGTCTAGTCTATAGTCTAGTCTATAGTCTAGTCTATAGTCTAGTCTATAGTCTAGTCTATAGTCTAGTCTATAGTCTACTCTATAGTCTAGTCTATAGTCTAGTCTATAGTCTAGTCTATAGTCTAGTCTATAGTCTAGTCTATAGTCTAGTCTATAGTCTAGTCTATAGTCTAGTCTATAGTCTAGTCTATAGTCTAGTCTATAGTCTAGTCTAGTCTATAGTCTATATAGTCTATAGTCTAGTCTATAGTCCAGTCTATAGTCTAGTCTATAGTCTAGTCTATAGTCTAGTCTATAGTCTAGTCTATAGTCTAGTCTATAGTCTAGTCTATAGTCTAGTCTAGTCTATAGTCTAGTCTATAATCTAGTCTAGTCTAGTCTATAGTCTAGTCTATAGTCTACTCTATAGTCTAGTCTATAGTCTAGTCTATAGTCTAGTCTATAGTTTAGTCTATAGTCTAGTCTATATTCTACTCTATAGTCTACTCTATAGTCTAGTCTATAGTCTACTCTATAGTCTACTCTATAGTCTACTCTATAGTCTAATCTATAGTCTAGTCTATAGTCTAGTCTATAGTCGACTCTATAGTCTAGTCTATAATCGACTCTATAGTCTACTCTATAGTCTAGTCTATAGTCTACTCTATAGTCGACTCTATAGTCTAGTCTATAGTCTACTCTATAGTCTAGTCTATAGTCTAGTCTATAGTCTAGTCTATAGTCTAGTCTATAGTCTAGTCTATAGTCTAGTCTATAGTCTAGTCTATAGTCTAGTCTATAGTCTAGTCTATAGTCTAGTCTATAGTCTAGTCTATAGTCTAGTTTATAGTCTAGTCTATAGTCTAGTTTATAGTCTAGTCTATAGTTTTTATCCAAAAACAAGTTTTCATTGCAACCAATAGATTTTGCCAATAGGCACAATATGTCAAACTTCACTGATCTTACATTTTGTCGATAAAGATTAAAAATTGATCACTAGGTTTTCAAAGAGATCGGAGATAAAAATATACTAAATTAATGCTTTCAAATATCCACCCAACTAATACCTATGTTTTTTTATTTAAATGGTTCGTAGTCCAATTACCTTAAGTGAACTTGTAACCTGTGCTTTGCGCATGACTTTAATCATTACGATCATTGTGAATGATAAACTAAGCGGAACTAGATTAATATTAATAGTCCAAAAAGAATTAAATAAAATAGGAATGGAATGGAAATATTTATAAAAGAACCTTTTTACCATTTAAAATTTAAAATATTCTATATTTCAAAATTAACAATAGAAACATTAAATTGTACCCAAATAGACGAAATGCATAAAATAAATACTTATTTTATTTCATTTCATTTAATTGCATGCGATTTGTCTATGAGAAGACAAACCTTAGATTTCATTGCCTTTGTCAAATGCGGAAGTTATTGAAAATGTTAAACCAATAAAATGGGTGGGTCATTCAACACTTAGGGCTATTGGATGCATCGTTCGTTTAGCATCAAATTATGGCCAGATTAACTTAAATAAAAATTTATTTAAAATGAAATATTTTTTAGGAATTCTAAAATTTTGATTAAATCAAAGAATTTTAAAAATTCACCAATCTTATCTGTTTAAAGCAAAGACCTATTAATCATACAAAAATATAAAATAATATATACTGGAACGTATATTTTTTTTAAATTTTTTTACTTTTTATTGCCATCGCCACATCTCTGCTGGAAGGTAAATGCCTAGCAGCAGTTACAATTCAAAAGATCATTCAATTGTGACCAAAAACTAACTCCAACTTTTTTTCAGCCACAATTCAATGATTTTAGAGAGACACACAAACTCTTGGTATCGGCAACAAAAACGAAATCAACATCACGCAGCTTTATAGGTATGAATTGTGTGTTTCTATTAAAAGATCAGAACTTTTTAATAGTGTGGAGTACAAATGATCAGGTGGCAAATGGGGGACGTGTAATATTGACAACAATCATCAGCAGTGACAATTATAGTGTTTGGTTTTTAAATGGTAGTGGTAGTAGTGGTTCAGTGATGGAATGAGGGTGGTGGCAGAGTAACTGTGTGGTCATAAAAATATCATTAACACTAAGTGTAACCGAAGAGGGGTAACGTATAGTCAGTGGATAATAATATAGTTCAACCTGAAGTCTGGTATATAGTCTAGTCTATGGTCTAGTCTATAGTCTAGTCTATAGTCTAGTCTATAGTCTAGTCTATAGTCTAGTCTATAGTCTAGTCTATAGTCTAGTCTATAGTCTAGTCTATAGTCTAGTCTATAGTCTAGTCTATAGTCTAGTCTATAGTCTAGTCTATAGTCTAGTCTATAGTCTAGTCTATAGTCTAGTCTATAGTCTAGTCTATAGTCTAGTCTAGTCTATAGTCTAGTCTATAGTCTAGTCTATAGTCTAGTCTATAGTCTAGTCTATAGTCTAGTCTATAGTCTAGTCTATAGTCTAGTCTATAGTCTAGTCTATAGTCTAGTCTATAGTCTAGTCTATAGTCTAGTCTATAGTCTAGTCTATAGTCTAGTCTATAGTCTAGTCTATAGTCTAGTCTATAGTCTAGTCTATAGTCTAGTCTATAGTCTAGTCTATAGTCTAGTCTATAGTCTAGTCTATAGTCTAGTATAGTCTAGTATATAGTCTATAGTCTAGTCTATAGTCTAGTCTATAATCTAGTCTATAGTCTAGTCTATAGTCTAGTCTATAGTCTAGTCTATAGTCTAGTCTATAGTCTAGTCTATAGTCTAGTCTATAGTCTAGTCTATAGTCTAGTCTATAGTCTAGTCTATAGTCTAGTCTATAGTCTAGTCTATAGTCTAGTCTATAGTCTAGTCTATAGTCTAGTCTATAGTCTAGTCTATAGTCTAGTCTAGTCTAGTCTAGTCTATAGTCTAGTCTATAGTCTAGTCTATAGTCTAGTCTATAGTCTAGTCTAGTCTAGTCTATAGTCTAGTCTATAGTCTAGTCTATAGTCTAGTCTATAGTCTAGTCTATAGTCTAGTCTATAGTCTAGTCTATAGTCTAGTCTATAGTCTAGTCTATAGCTAGTCTAGTCTATAGTCTAGTCTATAGTCTAGTCTATAGTCTAGTCTATAGTCTAGTCTATAGTCTAGTCTATAGTCTAGTCTATAGTCTAGTCTATAGTCTATCTAGTCTATAGTCTAGTCTATAGTCTAGTATATAGTCTAGTCATAGTCTAGTCTATAGTCTAGTCTATAGTCTAGTCTATAGTCTAGTCTAGTCTATAGTCTAGTCTATAGTCTAGTCTATAGTCTAGTCTATAGTCTAGTCTATAGTCTAGTCTAAGTCTAGTCTATAGTCTAGTCTATAGTTCTAGTCTATAGTCTAGTCTATAGTCTAGTCTATAGTCTAGTCTATAGTCTAGTCTATAGTCTAGTCTATAGTCTAGTCTATAGTCTAGTCTATAGTCTAGTCTATAGTCTAGTCTATAGTCTAGTCTATAGTCTAGTCTATAGTCTAGTCTATAGTCTAGTCTATAGTCTAGTCTATAGTCTAGTCTATAGTCTAGTCTATAGTCTAGTCTATAGTCTAGTCTATAGTCTAGTCTATAGTCTAGTCTATAGTCTAGTCTATAGTCTAGTCTATAGTCTAGTCTATAGTCTAGTCTATAGTCTAGTCTATAGTCTAGTCTATAGTCTAGTCTATAGTCTAGTCTATAGTCTAGTCTATAGTCTAGTCTATAGTCTAGTCTATAGTCTAGTCTATAGTCTAGTCTATAGTCTAGTCTATAGTCTAGTCTATAGTCTAGTCTATAGTCTAGTCTATAGTCTAGTCTATAGTCTAGTCTATAGTCTAGTCTATAGTCTAGTCTATAGTCTAGTCTATAGTCTAGTCTATAGTCTAGTCTATAGTCTAGTCTATAGTCTAGTCTATAGTCTAGTCTATAGTCTAGTCTATAGTCTAGTCTATAGTCTAGTCTATAGTCTAGTCTATAGTCTAGTCTATAGTCTAGTCTATAGTCTAGTCTATAGTCTAGTTTTATAGTATAGTCTATTATTGTTCTTTTATAATTAAGATCTGCTGCACTTAGTGTTAAAACTTTTAGAACCATATCGCAATAAAAGTTGGAGTTGTTGGTTAATATATTTATGTAAAAACATATTTATTTTGTTATTGTACTGTACTAGTATTAACTTTTTTTAACTTGAATGTTAAAAAATATGTATTTGTTGCTTTTGTTACGCATCTAATTAAGCTCTGCGTTGGTGGAGGTTTTTTTTTTTCGTATAAACTATTGTCTAAATGGCAGTAACTAGAGTTGTTGGTGGTACTGTTGGTGTGGCATGCAGCGCTGTATGCTGCTGATCATCAGCACTGTTTGGTACAATCACTGGTTATGGATTATTGTTCTTTGTTTATTTATTTTCATAAAATTCTATAGTTTTATTCTTTTTATTGTTAAAAAAATTTATATGTATGTATTTTCAGCAGCCCTTTTTGTTGTTTTTATAGTTGCTGCTGTCGCTTCAACTGCTGCTGATAGCAATAATTTTGATTATGGATTTTCCAACATTATGTTGAGTTTTTCCAATGTCGCTGAAGTTGGTTGTAACTTTATTGGTTGTTCATAATTTCAGTTCTTCGCGAAATATTCTAATGATCGGTCGAGTTTTATAAATCGTACGGATCGTACTATATATATTATATTAAACAAATATAGAGATTTTTTGTTGTAAAACTTTACAAAATTGAAAATATCCTTGAACATTAGTGTTTAATTAAATTAATTAAAATATTAATTAAGTATATAAAACTAAGTGCAAAAATAAAGTTTTTTATAAAATAATAAACAATTTTATAAAACTAAACTATAAATAATTTAATAAATTAAAAAGTAGCTAAACGTTTTGAATTAGTGTAAAGTAAGTGTTAAATTAAAATTTTATAACAAAAAAAATCGAGTGAAATCAAAGTGAAGAAACTGGATTTATTATATTCAAATGTAATTGGTTCGAAGGACCATATGAAAGTGTTGCCACACAATTGGAAAATTATAGAAAAAAGTAACAATACACTATTTATTTTAACAAATCTTTATTAAAATACATCATCACCAGTTGGGAATCTTATCACGGAAAATCTATAAATATCAGTTTTTAGGGAAAGGAAACAATCGGGAATATTAAATTAAAATTGTATATCAAAATCTATATCAAAATTTAATTGTTTATCGGTTTCTGCATTGTATCTCTTGCATATTCGGGTAACTTTTCCCTTGGATAATTATATATGTGTCTCCTGGTGTTCGAAACATTCTAAATTAGGCCATTAATGACAAATTACATATAGTCCTGTTATTTAAGACATGTTTTCGAAATCGGAAGGACAATTTCTTCCAATTTTTGTTGAATCATAGCAAAGAAATTTTATCAACAGGAACCATTAGCGAAATGTTGTATCTCTTTAACGTCTTCTATTTAGTCCCGTTAGAGAGATATAATAAGATCAACTAATGATCTTACTTCTTAGTCCAGCTAAAAGAAATTTCACAGACAACAAATGTCATTCCGCAAGAATACATGTTCTTAAGAAACGATAACGATTTTCTAATTTCATAAACACGACAGACATAACCATATCCTGAACTTAGAAACTCTAGAGCTTTTGCCATGGATATTTTATTATACATTTCCAGATACATTGAAATATCTAGCTATTCTGATACCTTCTATTAAGATCTATAGCATTTTTGGACTTGTATGGACATTTTATTTCGAATATTTTACGTCTGGACAGATTTTGTCACTTTCTACTAACGATTATTTTCATTCAACAAAGAATTTTTGAGAGAAAGTTTTCTTCGATTTGTGTCTAGATGTATGGACCTTTATATAGTCAATTAACAGTCAGAAGTCATTTAGTTAGATCTATCACTTTTTCGGACATTTAGTTCTAATTTGTTTTTCAATATTGTCGTATATTTCCGATCAAGAATCCTGAAAATATTTGTAAGGACATTCCATATACATAGCTGAACAGACGCATTTATTATGTATCGGACTGATCTAGAGGTATGGACCTTTATTAACCTTTAATAGGCAAAATAGCTGTTCTTTTATTAAGCCCTAACACTTTTCGGACTTTGTCGCATAATTCCGATCAAGAATCCTGAAAATATTTCTAAGGACATTTCATGCTCCTATGGGGTTTTCTTTAATCTGTTAAGAGTATTTAATACATAGCTGAAAAGACGTATTTATTATGTTTCGGACTGATTTAGAGGTATGAACCTTTCTAAACCTTTAACGGGCAAAAAAACGGTTCTTTCATTAACCCCTAACACTTTTTGGGACATTTAATTCTAATTTGTTTTTTCAATGGATCTTATTTCGAATATTTTCAATCAGATCAGAAAATTTCATCTTCCTATAGTTTTCTCCTAAGTCTGTCCTGAGCCTCCAACACTAAGGCGGACAGACCCCTTTTTATAAGTACTAGCGCCTTTACTATATGTCTTTAGTCTGTCCTGTGCCTTCAGCATATAGGCGAACGCGCTTTTATTACATGTCGGACATTTTGTTTTAATTGTTTGCGGCTGAACCGGGACCAGAAAGGTTATTCCACATAGGCCCTATTGTGCATTCAATATACAAACAAAGATCTTCCTGGAATTCCATTAAGGCGCAGAATTGGGGTATATAATTTATTATTAAATATGTATGTTCCTGTAAAAAGTTTTTATATCCCTATAGATCGTATAATTCCCGACCGCTCGGAATGTTCTTTCATTAAGCCCTAATACTTTTTCGGACATTTAGTTCTAATTTGTTTTACAATAAATCTCATTTCGAATATTTTCGATCAATAGAGAATTTTCGAAAAAAATTTAATTTTCCTATAGTTTTCTCCCAAGTCTGTCCCGGGCCTCCAACACAAAGTCAGATAGACCCCTTTTTATAAGTCCTAGCGCCTTTACTATATGTCTTTAGTCTGTCCTGTGCCTTCAGCATATAGGCGAACGCGCTTTTATTAGATGTCGGACATTTTGTTTTAATTGTTTGCGGCTGAACCGGGACCGGAACCTTCTAGGCCCTATTGTGCATTCAACATACAAACAAAGATCTTCCTGAAATTCTATTAGGGTACAGAATTGGGGTATATAATTTGTTATTAAATATATTCCTTTTAAGAGTTTTTAAATGCCTACAGATCGTATAATTCCCGACTTTTCGACTAAACGGCCAATAAGACTATTCCTCGAAATTTAAATAAGATCATAGATGACATGTGCGATAGCGACGCTTTCAAAGATTAAGTTTGCTTTCCTGTGACGACCGATTGTCCCTTCCATTTTAGTCCATTAAATGACAACCTCCTATAAAAACTAGGAAAAGAGCGGGTGCCTGAAAACAAAGCGCACTAGTCCAGCGGTTGCGGGTTTGATTCCCACCATAGACTCTTTAGTTACAATATGATTTATAATTTAATTGTAATTAACAAGTAAATACAAAAAATGGCGGGAAAAAGTAATCAAATAAAGAGAAATACAAATAAACTTTCTCGCGCTCATTTCATTCAATATGCACCCCACCTCTTTATTAACATGCAACTGATCTATGGATCCATATATTTAATACAAAATTTAAATAACAAATAAAAATCAGCGAAACAACAACAACACCAATTTCCATATTCTGTTAAAAAAATGAGACGAATGCCAATGTCGGCTAAAACCAGCAGCTACAAAACTACAAAAAAAAGTACAATAATTAAATTTAAAATTAGAATGAGAATGAGAAATTTAACTGTTACTTGATGAAAGTTTAAAAAATACACTTTAAATCATTAAAGTAAAAAACTTTAAGCCCCACACCAAAGTTAAAGCGCTTCGAAAAAAAAGGAATACAATAATATTTGGTTAAAAAATATTTGGAAAAAAACAACAAAGAACCGGATATAATTTCCGGTGTTGAAAAATCAAATCTGATTTTGCGTTTAAATAGATTTTGCGTTTTTTTGTCATTTACTCGTGCCGCAGAAAAAACATGAAAAACGAAACCTAAAAAAACCCATATGTAAATGACCAAGTTAATGGCTATAGCTGTAGCAAAACATGTGTTTTTTTTTTTTCTTCAGTGGGGTTGGTGGTTGGATGAATTATGATTTCAACTGTTTGGATAATTGTCAACCCAAAAAAAAAAAACACTAAAAACTATTCTATGCGTTACGCATGGCAACACTTTATGAACTTAATTAAAAATTCAATTTGAAAAATTCTCCATAAAAAAATTATAATTATTACTGCTTATTTCTAGTATTAAGGTCACTTTGTTTCCAATAGTTTTATTTTAAACTATTTGATTTCATTTTATACCAATTTTTTTTTTTTTCTTTAATTCCAGTTCTTTATAATACAGTTTAAAGTGTGTTTTTTTGTGTAAGCTGCATGCACATCATCTAATGAGGATCATAATCATGTTTTACAGATAACTACTTTAAATTCGTATCTCATTCTCAAGGAGACCAATAAATATTTCAAAATCAAATTCGCTTTAAAGGCGGATTCGCAACACATACAAAATTTGTTCGGAATGATGAAAATAATGATGAAACTAAGAAAAAATACTGTAATTTTATTGATAGTTTGTATTGCTAGTTTAAGATGGGACGAGATTTATGGTAAGTGGATTAAATTTAAAACATATTATTTAGAAGTCATGATATAATAACAGAGGTGTGTTATTGAAAAGGGTTTCAAAATTTAATATTCTACAATCGCTTCTAGCAGAAGAACAGAACTAAAACAGATCTAGAATAGTACAAGAACATGAACACAGTAGAGCTTAACAGAAGTAGAACAGAACTAGAACAGAACTAGAACAGAACTAGAAAAGAATTAAAACAGAACTAGAACAGTACTAGAACAGAACTAGAAAAGAATTAAAACAGAACTAGAACAGTACTAGAACAGAACTAGAACAGAACTAGAACAGAACTAGAACGGAACTAGAACTGAACTAGAACTGAACTAGAACTGAACTAGAACAGAACTAGAACAGAACTAGAACAAAACTAGAACAGAACTAGAACAGAACTAGAACAAAACTAGAACAGAACTAGAACAGAACAGAATTAGAACAGAACTAGAACAGAACTAGAACAGAACTAGAACAGAACTAGAACAGAACTAGAACAGAACTAGAACAGAACTAGAACAGAACTAGAACAGACTAGAACAGAACTAGAACAGAACTAGAACAGAACTAGAACAGAACTAGAACAGAACTAGAACAGAACTAGAACAGAACTAGAACAGAACTAGAACAGAACTAGAACAGAACTAGAACAGAACTAGAACAGAACTAGAACAGAACTAGAACAGAACTAGAACAGAACTAGAACAGAACAGAACTAGAACAGAACTAGAACAGAACTAGAACAGAACTAAACAGAACTAGAACAGAACTAGAACAGAACTAGAACAAACTAGAACAGAACTAGAACAGAACTAGAACAGAACTAGAACAGAACTAGAACAGAACTAGAACAGAACTAGAACAGAACTAGAACAGAACTAGAACAGAACTAGAACAGAACTAGAACAGAACTAGAACAGAACTAGAACAGAACTAGAACAGAACTAGAACAGAACTAGAACAGAACTAGAACAGAACTAGAACAGAACTAGAACAGAACTAGAACAGAACTAGAACAGAACTAGAACAGAACTAGAACAAAAAACAGAACTAGAACAGAACTAGAACAGAACTAACAGACAAACAGAACTAGAACAGAACTAGAACAGAACTAGAACAGAACTAGAACAGAACTAGAACAGAACTAGAACAGAACTAGAACAGAACTAGAACAGAACTAGAACAGAACTAGAACAGAACTAGAACAGAACTAGAACAGAACTAGAACAGAACTAGAACAGAACTAGAACAGAACTAGAACAGAACTAGAACAACAGAACAGAACAGAACTAGACAGAACTAGAACAGAACTAGAACAGAACTAGAACAGAACTAGAACAGAACTAGAACAGAACTAGAACAGAACTAGAACAGAACTAGAACAGAACTAGAACAGAACTAGAACAGAACTAGAACAGAACTAGAACAGAACTAGAACAGAACTAGAACAGAACTAGAACAGAACTAGAACAGAACTAGAACAGAACTAGAACAGAACTAGAACAGCAACTAGAACAGAACTAGACAGAACTAGAACAGAACTAGAACAGAACTAGAACAGAACTAGAACAGAACTAGAACAGAACTAGAACAGAACTAGAACAGAACTAGAACTAGAACTAGAACTAGAACAGAACTAGAACAGAACTAGAACAGAACTAGAACAGAACTAGAACAGAACTAGAACAGAACTAGACAGAACTAGAACAGAACTAGAACAGAACTAGAACAGAACTAGAACAGAACTAGAACAGAACTAGAACAGAACTAGAACAGAACTAGAACAGAACTAGAACAGAACTAGAACAGAACTAGACAACTAGAACAACTAGAACAGAACTAGAACAGAACTAGAACAGAACTAGAACAGAACTAGAACAGAACAACTAGAACAGAACTAGAACAGAACTAGAACAGAACTAGAACAGAACTAGAAACAGAACTAGAACAGAACTAGAACAGAACTAGAACAGAACTAGAACAGAACTAGAACAGAACTAGAACAGAACTAGAACAGAACTAGAACAGAACTAGAACAGAACTAGAACAGAACTAGAACAGAACTAGAACAGAACTAGAACAGAACTAGAACAGAACTAGAACAGAACTAGAACAGAACTAGAACAGAACTAGAACAGAACTAGAACAGAACTAGAACAGAACTAGAACAGAACTAGAACAGAACTAGAACAGAACTAGAACAGAACTAGAACAGAACTAGAACAGAACTAGACAGAACTAGAACAGAACTAGAACAGAACTAGAACAGAACTAGAACAGAACTAGAAACAGAACTAGAACAGAACTAGAACAGAACTAGAACAGAACTAGAACAGAACTAGAACAGAACTAGAACAGAACTAGAACAGAACTAGAACAGAACTAGAACAGAACTAGAACAGAACTAGAACAGAACTAGAACAGAACAGAACTAGAACAGAACTAGAATAGAACTAGAACAGAACTAGAACTGAACTAGAACTGAACTAGAACTGAACTAGAACTGAACTAGAACTGAACTAGAACTGAACTAGAACTGAACTAGAACTGAACTAGAACTGAACTAGAACTGAACTAGAACTGAACTAGAACTGAACTAGAACTGAACTAGAACTGAACTAGAACTGAACTAGAACTGAACTAGAACTGAACTGGAACTGAACTAGAGCTGAACTAGAACTGAACTAGAACTGAACTAGAACTGAACTAGAACTGAACTGGAACTGAACTAGAGCTGAACTGGAACTGAACTAGAACTGAACTAGAACTGAACTAGAACTGAACTAGAACTGAACTAGAACTGAACTAGAACTGAACTAGAACTGAACTAGAACTGAACTAGAACTGAACTAGAACTGAACTAGAACTGAACTAGTACAGAAATAGAACTGAACCAAAACTGATCAAGTACTGAACTAAATCTAAACATGAACTGTACTAGAACTGAACCACAATTGACGTTTTAAAAATAAAGGTACTTGTTTCATAAAGTTAAATTGACATACATATTATCATATTTTTAATTATAGATAACAAAAAATGCATTTTATAATTTTGCATCATATTGCAAATATATATATTAGTTTAAACTTTCTCACACAATTATTTATAATTATCTACTATTAATATGAACGTGTGATCTTTATAGAATTGTTAAACTCGGCCAATCGCAACTAATGCGAGAAATTCTATTGTTAATATTTTTAAAGCTTGTTTTTAATACCCCTCTAAACAATAATATTCCATAACACCTCTGTCTCCCTACAACTTGTCATCTCTTACAACGTAAAAAAAACGAAATTGTTACATTTTATTTAATACTGATTTTTTTGTATTATTTGTTGATCTTGTTGTTTGACCATGCAGCTCAAACAACTTGTAAAAATGGTTTAGGTCGTGTTCTCTACGAACGTCTACCCAACCAACAATTACAAGGCTACGACGATGATGTAGTACGTGACACAGCTCCACCCTTTCGTGTGCTAGAGAAATGTCAAGATCTATGTTTACGTGATCGCACTGGCACCAATAATTTAGTGCGTACTTGCACTAGTTTTGATTTTCAGCCAGGCAGTAGAATAACGGCATTTGGCGGTAACATGGAATACGAAGAATCTTTGTGTTATTTGACATCTGAACAGGCGGGACCTGAAGGTATTGGCAGTTTAATGCTAGTACCGAACAGTGTACATTTCAATGAGATTTGTTTGACATGTAAGAGATAAATAGAATGAAATTGAATTTGTTAGATATTGTTAATAAATGTTTTGATTTTAGCTAGCCGACCGGAAAGAGAATGTCCTAGTCGTAGTTATGTGTTTGAAAGACATCCCCGGAAAAAACTAAAGTTACCAATTTCGGATATTAAAGAGGTAGGTTAAGGGTTTTTTCTTTCTTGATATTAATTAATCAAAATTCTTTTAGATTACCGCCGCCAATCGTTCAGATTGTGAGGATAAATGTCTTAACGAATTCTCATTTGTTTGCCGTTCTGCTAATTTTGATTCCACTATGCGTTCCTGTACTTTAAGCAGGTATTTGTTTGACCCATTAATTAGGAAACTTAACAGGTTTAAATTGAATACATTTAAAACATTTTAGATTTACACGTCGCACGCATCCCGAACTCTTGGAAGATGATCCAAATTCTGATTATTTAGAAAATACTTGTCTTAATGCAGAGCGTCGTTGTGATGGTTTGGCTGTATTTGTTAAGGAGGAGAACAAACGTTTGGGAGGACCATTTGAAGTGGACATATTTAATAATATGACTTTGGAAGAATGCCAGACAATGTGTTTGCGTGCTGAAAAGTAAGTGGGACAATGAACAGCTATATTTACTTAACACATAAGTATAACATTATAGTACCAGTTTTTAATTAAAATTATTATTTTCTTTTTAAACTTCATTCTTTCAGATACTTTTGCCGTTCGGTGGAATTTGATGACCAAACTAAACAGTGTATACTGTCTGAAGAAGATTCAATTTCTCAAAAAGATGACATTAGTATAAGCTCCAGTCCAACACATCATTTTTATGATCTTGTCTGCTTGGATAACCGTAAGTAATAAGCCTGATTAGTGTGGATGCTGCTACTAACAAAAGGGGAAGGTTGGCTTGTTGAAAAACAAACATTTTATATAAACACCTTAATTCTAGGAATAAAAAGCTTTTGACTCGTGCTGAACATACTTCCTCAACTTAAGCCGACACACACTTCTAATGCTAATTAAATTTTAATGTTTTTCTCTAATTTTGTGGCAAAGTTTTGCGTTCTTAAGCTGACACTTTTTATTTGTAGAACGTGCAACAGATTATCCGGATAACTCAGTGACATCACATCTATTCTCTAGCGGCAGACGACCAGATACAGCATTTCAACGTTACCGCAATTCACGTTTGGGCGGAGAATTTCATTCGGAAATAACAGGACGCTCATTAAGCGAATGTCTGGATGAGTGTTTAAGGCAGACGAGTTTTCAATGCAGGTAAAGATTTGGTTAAAACATTAACACGCGCTTTCCCTCACTCACTTGCATCTTGTAAAATTATAGATCGGCAGTGTATAGTGATCGTTTTCGTACTTGTCGCTTGAGTCGTTATAACCAAAAAGATGGCATGCGTATAATTTATGATGCAGACTATGATTATTATGAAAATTTAATGCGTAAGTTGGCACAATCTCTGGAGTTTTTAAAAGTTTATAATTAAATCCATTTAAAACAACGTAGTTAATGTTGTGGGCACCGGTAATGATAATGATGGCCATGGTGGCTCGGCTGTTTCAGGATCTGGTGGTTCGGGAAGTTCGGGTAATGGTCATCGACCTTCTGATCGTCCTGGTAATAACTGGAATAATCCCAATAAAAATGATGATCGTTATGGTGGCAATCGTTATGGTCCTAGTGGTAATAGAATTCCCAGTGATATGCCTGGCAGTACTTCGGATGGTTATGGTCGTCCTCCGCCTTATGATCGTTATCCTGACCCGGGCTCTAATGATTATGGTAGGTGTTATAATAGATTTTTATATAAAAACAAACTTCTAATTTTTCACCATTTTTTTATATGAACCACCATTTAAATTTAATTAATATTAACTCAACAACTAACCAACATTTAACATACACTAACAAACCTGCCAGATCGTTATCCAGTAGCTGGAGCTGGTTTGCCAAGACCTGGCATAGGTGATCGTTTTCCTGGTGGTGATTATAATGATGAGCGCGATCGTGATCGTAATCGTGATAGAGATCGGGACCGTTATCCTCCCAGTGGAGGATTGTATGAAGATGATCGATATCCTTTGGACCGAGATCGTAATCGTTTTCCGGGGGATCGTGATCGTGATCGAGATCGCGAACGCGATCGTTTTCCTTTAGGAGATCGTGGACGTTATCCAGCTGATAGAGATCGTTATATGCCGGTAGGTGATAGAGATCGTTATCCTGGAGGTTTAGACAGAGACCGTCCTCCTTATGATGATCGTTATCCCGAACGTCTACCAGGACGTTATCCTTACGATGATGTTATACCACCAAAAGATCGTTATGCTGACCGTTATCCTGAGGGTGGTTACAATGATCGTTATCCCAATGAAGGACGTTATCCCACAAGAGATCGTTATCCCTTATATCGTCCTACATCTGATCGTTATCCTCCTGTCAAAGATAATACATTGCCAATGGATTTACCACACACTAGACCTTATCCGCCCGATGATGATGTTCCCTATAGACCTTACTTGCCTGGTAGCCGTTATCCCGAGGATCGATATGGTGGACGTTATCCCTCTCGTTATCCTCCCATAAGAGATTCCCTGGCAGGAGCATCTCCAGGGCGAGATGCTCCAGAAGGTTTCCCCGATAGAAGGTTTAGACCTTCCTCTTACGAATCACGTTATCCTCTATCACCCGATGGTCCAAGAGGACCTACTTCTTCAGGTCGCTATGGTCCAGATGGCCGCTATTCTCCCGATGAAATCATACATAGTGCCAGAAGACCCGAACCTGATTCAGCCAAACGTTATCCGCCTCCGCCCATTGCAGAACCGGCTGGTAAATATTCACCAACTTCACCCAATCGTTTACCGGTAGGTACAGATCGTTATCCCGTCGATATATACAAATATGGAAATCGTTTTGGTAGCTCTAGTGCGGGAGGTGTAAGACCAGGTAATATTTTACTAAACAAATTAATAAACTAATGACCTATTAAACCGAAACCTTAATATTCGATATCATAAATATATAATAAATTTTAAAATTGAAATTGATTTAGGTTATAAACGACCACCCCCTCCTCCTCCCTACTATGACATGGACTATGAGGAACGTTATGGAGATCGTTATGGCCCCTATGATCGTGACTATGATAGACCCTTAAGCCGTAGACCTGTAGTAAATCCAGGTGGTAGTGGAGGTTATGTGGGTTATGATAGTCCCTATAAACGTCCTTACTATAGTGGTGTTGGTGGAGGTGGTCCGGGTACTGGCACTTTAACACCCCTGCCAAATGATCATCCTATACCTGGAGCCTTGCCACCGCCACCACCACATCCCCATCCCATATCACCTTATGGTGCTAACGGACCTGTAGGTTTACCACGTCCACCCATTACACGTTGCGAAGAAAGTGATAACTTTAAGCAGGTGGCAGCACGTCACAAAATGAGAAGACATTTTATAAGAAGATCACTAGTAGTGCCCTCGCTTATACAGTGCGAAAGAGAGTGTGTAGAATCGAGAGATTTTGTATGTAGAAGTTTCAATTATAGGTTAGTGGAAGAAAGATATTAATAAGGATATGGAATACTTAATACAAGTAATAATATAATTTAGGGATTCGGTGGCTTCCAATTATGATGATCGTGATATACCCAATTGTGAGTTAAGTGATCGTGATTCTCGTGAATTAGATGTTCATGATCCCAGTTTATTCGATGCCGCCAATTATGATTTCTATGAACGTAGTATGGGACGCAGTGATGGGGAATGTATGGATGGTAAGTATTCTATATAGAGGAGTTTTAAAGGAATAAATTGTTACCATAAATTCTCTTAGTAACGCAAACTTGTAATGAGGAGGGCATGGAATTTACTATACGAACCCCAGATAGTTTTATGGGACGCATTTACACCTATGGTTACTATGATCGGTAAGTCTTAAAATAAAGTAATTTTAGGATTAAAGGGACAAACATTTTTTTTGCTTAAACATGGATTTAGTTGTTTCTTCCGTGGCAATGGCGGCACTGTCAATGTTTTGCGCATCAGTGGTCCTCAAGGTTATCCCGATTGTGGTACTCAAAGAGTAAGTATCCATTAAATAGTTCTTTAAGGACACTATTTACTATTCATCTCTTTTAATTGCAAAGTATGGCGACACTCTTACCAATATTGTGGTGGTACAATTCTCGGACAATGTCCAGACAAGCCGTGATAAACGCTATAATTTAACTTGTGTTTTCCGTGGTCCAGGCGAAGCTGTCGTTACATCTGGTTACATTGGTGCTGGGTATGTTCCAAATTCAGACAGATATGTTGATGTTGTAATTTGGGGTTTAATTTGATAAAAAAATAAATATTTTTATGGAGAACTAGTTGGGCTTGGACTAAACTAGTTGGCTAGTTTAGTTACTAAGTTGAAGAATTAAGTTATTAATTAAAAATTTGGTTCCCTTAAGAACTTCCACAGTGAAAGAACTTTCAACATTTCAGTATATGGTATCAACAGATGGCTCCAGAAAGTTTTCGACTAGTGTACAGATTAGTCAACAGATAAACTAGCCAATTGATTTGTCCATAGAAGGATCAATAGGCTAGTCCATATAATAGTCAATAGACTAATCTATAGACATGTCAACAGACTAACCTTAAGACTAGTCAATAGACTAGACATGAGACTAGTCCAAAGATCAGTCAGTATAATTATTTGACTATATACAAGTCCATAAACAAGTCAATAGGCTAATCTATAGGCGAGTCAATAGACCAGCCTATAGACTCGTCAATAGATAAATCCATATCTAGTCAATACACTAGTCTTTAGACTAGTCCATAAACTGATCAATAAACTAGTAAATGAACTAGTCAATAGATTCTTCCATAGACTAGTCCTTAGTCTAGTCAATACATTAAACAATAAATTAGGTCTTAGACGACTTACTAGTCAAGTTTTTAGACTAGTCACTAGTATAGTCTATAAACTAGTCAGTAGACTTCAAAGGTTCTTTCGTATTAACAATATTTCCGAATTTATATAAATTTAAAACATTTACTCAAAAACCTCCAGATTTTAAATGTTTAAAAAACCGTTAAAGCTTTGTTTAACTTTAAAAACTTCAAGTAAGCTTTTCTTTTTCAAGATCACCTTAAGCTTTTCTTTAAGTTTTATTAACAAACTCTACACAAACATATTTTTAGGCTTAAATATAAATAAACAAAGCTTTTGAAAAGCTTTTAGTAGCATTACTTAATACATTAGATCTTTGAAAGTAGTCCCTATACTTAAAGCATGTACTGTAGACGATAATGCATGATTGTCATAAATCTTTTCGATTAATATTTTTAAGTAGAAAGCTCACTAATCCTTGTATTTAGTAGTAAATATTTTAAAAACAAAATGTTATACAAAAACGTTTTTATTGGTTAAGAAAATAAAAAACGTTTTACAAAAAACATTTTGTTTGTAAACAAACTATTTGTTGTTGTAAAAAGTCTTTCTGATTCCGATAGATCCGGCAGTCCCATACCCATTGAATATTTACCAGCCGAAAATACTTTAAGCTCTAAGGTGCGTTTAAGTATTCTATATCAAGGCAGACCGACTACTACTATAGCTGTGGGAGATCCTTTGACATTCCGTTTAGAGGCCTTAGATGGTTATAATCATGCCACGGATATATTTGCCACCAATGTAGTGGCTAGAGATCCTTATTCGGGCAGAAGTATACAACTAATAGATCGTTTTGGGTGAGTAATTATATAATAAATTTTCTTCCGATTTATCAAAATTAAAATAATGTTAACAGTTGTCCGGTGGATCCTTATGTCTTCCCGGAATTGGATAAACTGCGTGATGGTGATACTTTGGAGGCCCGCTTTAATGCCTTTAAAATACCTGAATCCAATTTCTTGGTATTTGAAGCTACTGTACGCACTTGTCGTGAAGGTTGTCAACCGGCTTATTGTCCCGGACCAGCGGGTAGACAAGAACCTTCATTTGGCCGCCGTAGAAGATCTTTAAATGAAACGGATGTCTTAGAAGAGGAAGATGAAATAATAGATGAGGAAAATTCAGCTACTTTGGAACCAGTGGCCGAACGTTTAATAGATGATATGTCTGAATTGAATACCACAACTGTAACTGCTACTTTGGGTGAAAGTAACACAAGTATATAACTCTTTTACCACCCAAAAATATAAATAGAAACTGATCTTTAATGTTATATATTTATTACAGACAATACAACTGACACGGAACCTGAAGAACCTGAGCAAGTACGCGAAATGATAGAGGTACTAACAGATTCAAAACTTTTCTTTTAAAATTTATATTTAACATGATTTTAATTTAAAGGTCTTCGAAAGTCGTGAGGAAATCGAAAAAGAATCCTATCCCCGCAAACTAGTGGCTCCCGTGGAAACTGTATGCCTTAGCCCCTCCGAGTATCATGGTCTCATAACCGCCATTATTCTCTTAATGATTTTATTGTTGAGTATTACTCTGGTCTCGGGTTTAGCCTATAGACGTTATTGGAAGACTATGTCAAAAAATCGTTTAGCTGATCGCCATTCACCCATACATTCGCTAGGACACTCATCATCGATACGCACACATGAACGCTTTAGTGAAATTGGTCATATGCCTAATGGCTCGGGCAGCAGCAGTTCAAATGCCACTCATTCGTCTTCAACGAATCGTGCAGCAAATGCCTTCCGTTCAAATGTCTCGATGTTTGGTGGTAGTCTTCATAAGACATTTGCTACTGGGTGGGTAATTATTGTTTGATAATTTTATTTCGTATGGAAATCTTATAAACCTATGGTATAGACTATTCTATAGTCCAGGTTGTAGACTATTCTATAATCCAGACTATAGACTATTCTAGCGTCCAGACAATAGAATATTCTATAGTCCAGACTATAGACTATTCTATAGTTCAGACTATAGACTATTCTATAGTCCAGACTATAGACTATTCTATAGTCCAGACTATAGACTATTCTATAGTCCAGACTATATACTATTTTATAGTCCAGAATATAGACTATACTATAGTCCAGACTATAGACTATTCTATAGTCCAGACTATAGACTATTCTATAGTCCAGACTATAGACAATTTTATAGTCCAGACTATAGACTATACTATAATCCACACTATAGACTATTCTATAGTCCACACTATAGACTATTGTATAGTCCAGACTATTGACTATTCTATAGTCCAGACTATAGACTATTCTATAGACCAGACTATGGACTATTCTATAGTCCAGACTATAGATAATTCTATAGTCCAGACTACAGATTATTCTATAGTCCAGACTATAGACTATTCTATTGTCCAGACTATAGACTATTCTATAGTCCAGACTATAGACTATTCTATAGTCCAGACTATAGACTATTCTATAGTCCAGACGACTATAGACTATTCTATAGTCCAGACTATAGACTATTCTATACTCCAGACTATAGACTATTCTATAGTCCAGACTATAGACTCTTTTATAGACCATACTATAGAACAGTCTATAATCTGGACTATAGAATAGCCTATAGTCCTGACAATAAACTATTCTATAGTCTTGTCTATAGACCTGGCTATAGACTATTCTACAGTCATGGCTATAGACTATTCAATAGTCCTGGCTATAGACTATTCTATAGTCCTGGTTATAGACTATTCTATATTCCTAAAGACTATTCTATAGTCCAACATATAGTCTATTATATAGTCCTGACTATAGACTATTCTATAGTCCAGCATATAGACTATTCTATAGTACAACCTATGGACTATTCTATAGTCCAACCTATAGACTATTCTATAGTTCAGCCTATAGACTGTACTATAGTCCAGTCAATAGACTATTCTATAGTCGAGATTATAGACTATTCTATAGTCCAGACTGTAGACTATTCTACAGTCCAGACTATAGACTATTCTATAGTCCAAAAGATATACTATTTTGATAAATATATGGTTTTAAATATTCGAGGTTTACATTGTTATGAAAATTTGTAATTAACATCTTCATTATTATTTTCAGAAATTTAGCACGAATGTGTCAATTACCCGTAATGAATCCCATGCGCAACCAAACCGCCGGACCAAATCAATTTGAAGATCCCAGTGAACCTATCTACACTGATCCCTCATTATTCGAACGTTCCAGGTTTGTACTACAAACTGCGGCACAAACACACATTAATGCTCAGCTACAAAAACAATTAAATTTAGCTTAAGTGATGTCAATTGACGAGGAAGTTGATCGGAAAAAAAGTAAAAGATATATAAAAAGAACACAACAGGTTAGATTTCAAATAAAGTACAAGTTTTAAATAATGATTAACCTTTTTAACCCGACCCACCTAGAGTTAGAAGTTTGAAATGAACACACATGTCACAGTGTAGATTGCATAAATTTGGATAATGAGTCAAGTTGAGTCATCATAGTAAAAGTTTTTGAGTAGTAAACAATTATTCCAAAAAATACATAACTACAGATTTTACTATATCCCAGCAATATATTTACGAAATATTTGTAATCAAACAAAAAACGTTTGACTTTCCTTCCTTTATACTATTCTTTAGTACTGACTATAGACTATTCTATAGTACCAACTATAGACTATTCTATTGAACTGACTGCAACCTATTATAAGTCCAGACTATAGCCTATTCTATAGTCCAGACTATAGCCTATTCTATAGTACAGACTATAGACTATTCTATAGTCTAGACTATAGCCTATTCTATAGTCCAGACTATAGCCTATGCTATAGTCCAGACTATAGCCTATGCTATAGTCCAGACTATAGCCTATGCTATAGTCCAGACTATAGCCTATGCTATAGTCCAGCCTATGCTATAGTCCAGACTATAGCCTATGCTATAGTCCAGCCTATGCTATAGTCCAGCCTATGCTATAGTCCAGACCATAGCCTATGCTATAGTCTATGCTATAGTCCAGACTATAGCCTATGCTATAGTCCAGACTATAGCCTATGCTATAGTCCAGACTATAGCCTATTCTATAGTCCAGACAATAGCCTATTCTATAGTCCAGACTATAGCCTATTCTATAGTCCAGACTTTAGCCTATTCTATAGTCCAGACTATAGCCTATTCTATAGTCCAGACTATAGCCTATTCTATAGTCCAGACTATAGCCTATTCTATAGTCCAGACTATAGCCTATTCTATAGTCCAGACTATAGCCTATTCTATAGTACAGACTATAGCGTATCCTATATTCGTGACTATATCCTATTTTACAGTCCTGACTATAATTATAAACCAAATTATACTTGGACTATTCTGTAGTCCAGACTATAGACTATTCGAAATTCCTCACTATAGACTATTTTATAGTCCTGACTATAAACTATTCTATAGTCCTGACTATAGACTAGTCTATAGTCCAGACTATAGACTATTCTATAGTCCATACTATAGACTATTCTATAGTTCAGACTATAGACTATTCTATAGTCCAGACAATAGACTATTCTATAGTCCAGACTATAGATTATTCTATAGTCCAGAATATAGACTATTCTATAGTCCAGACTATAGACTATTCTATAGTCCAGACTATAAACTATTCTATAGTCCAGACTATAGACTATTCTATAGTCCTGACTTTAGACTATGCTATAGACTATTCTATAATCCAGTCTATATACATATGGACTTACATATATAGTCCAGACTATAGGTTATTCTATAGTTATGACTGTAGACTATTCAATATTCCTGACTATAGACTATTCTTTAGTCGAGAGTCCAGACGATATTACTATTAAGAAATGTTTCGCTGGGTTATTAGAAATTACGTTAAAAGCAATTCAAACTTGCTCAACTTATGCAATATAACACTTCCAAATAGTTAACTAATTATCATGAATAATTTTATAATAAACAAAAAACATTTTATAACAAATAAATTATAACAATAACAAATATTAACAATGCAAAAAAAAAAAAAAAAAACACTATACGAATAATTTTTTTATAAAATATTAAAATTATGAATATAAAACAAACAATTTAAAACCACTAAAATAAATTTAGATCAAATTTCCAAACACCCGAGAATCTTTGCAGTTATCACGCACGTTTCCAACAACAACTACAATAATAACAACATTAATACGTATAAAGAATTTAATTAATTAAAACGAAAAAAAAATCTAATAAATTTTATAACGATTAATATTTTATAAATGTTAAATATGAAAAGTGCAATAAGCAGAAGAACCAATAAACTGTTTACCAGACTAGCGTTAGGGTAACAATATAGTAGATTGTGTAGACTGTGGTAATATTTTTAAAATGGCTAACTGCCTTATTCATAACAACTTATCAAAGGTTTATAGAACAAACTTTTTAATTTATTATAAATCATAATTGTTCTTAAAATGAATTTAGTTCAAAACACTTTGTATTGCCCCCTATTGAAAGTGTAATATATGTATTTTAACGCCTCTGTTTGTTTTAGCCAAAGCTCATCTTTCTTTCATCAAATACTTTTTTATTAATTTTCTAAATGAATAAATTTTTTCTTTATTTCCGTTAATATTAGTTACGATATATTTTCTAAATTTCTAATCATGATATTTTGCACGTTTAAAAAGTGTTAGAAACTAAATGAAGTAACAATTTCTTTCTAGAATTCTATAGCCTAAACTATAGACTATTCTACAGTCCAGACTATAGAATATTCTATAGTCCAGACTATAGACTATTCTATAGTCCAGACTATAGACTATTATATAGTCCTCACTATAGACTATTCCACAGTCCTGACTATAGCCTATTCTACAGTCCTGACTATAAACTATTCTATAGCCTAGACTATAGACTATTCTAGTGTCCAGACTATAGACTATTCTCTAGTCTAGACTATAGACTATTCTAAAGTCCAGACTATAGACTTTTCTATAATCCAGTCTATAGACTATTCTGTAGTCCAGTCTATAGACTATTCTTTATTCCAGAGTATAGACCATAGACTATTCTATAGTTCAGACTTTAGACTATTTTATAGTCCAGACTATAGACTATTATATAGTACAGACTATAGAATATTCTATAATCCAGACTATAGACTATTCTACAGTTCAGATTATAGACTATTCTATAGCCCATACTATAGAGGCCCTGGGGCCTCTAGTTTGCCAGATAATTGACTTTTATGTTTTCACTCAAAAATCGATTTTTGATGAGAAATAAAAGATTTTAAAGCTTTTTGCCCTGGGGCCTCTAGTTTAGCCAGAAAAGGAACTTTTATGTTTTCATTCAAAATTCGATTTTTGGTGAGAAATAAAAGTGATCAATGATTGCAATCTTTTTTGCCCTGGGGTCTTTGGTTTAGCCAGAAAATGGACCTTTATGTTTTCACCCAAAAATCGATTTTTGGTGAGAAATAAAAGTGATCACAGATTTCAATGCTTTTTGACCTGGGGCCTCTAGTTTAGCCAGAAAATGGACTTTTATGTTTTCACTAAAAAAATAGATTTTTGGTGAGAAATAAAAGTGATCACAGATTTTAAAGCTAGGTTTTCGATCTTTAATAAGGGAATGATCGCAAAAGATCGTGTTGTAGGAAATTTATGAGCGATTTAGAGTTTTAGTAATACAAATTTAAAATTATATTCTTTGATCCTACCTATTTTATTAAAAGAAAATCAACAATCATTTCTCCCCAGATCTCTACGCAGTCTTAATATGGAAGGTGGTGGTGATGGTGCTGGAGGAGGAGGAGATAATGATCAGCATGATCATCGTAATGAGGTCTAATAATTACAACAGCTTGTCACTCGGGAAATTCAATACAAAAAATACAACCAACCCATGGACTTTTAATGTACTAAAATAAAAAAAATATATATTAAAAAATAACAATAATTTAATAATAAATTAAATTAAACTTAATTTAAATATTATTAAGTAAAACAATAGCATTTATTTGTTTACGAAAAACTGCCTTTATATAAAAAAATTATTAACAGAAAAAACCAAAGCTCATACAGTTTAAATCTGTGATTAAAAAAATATATTTTATACCAAAAAATAATAATCACAAATTAAACAAAATTTTGATACCAAGAATATTATTATTATTTACCATACATTTTTTATAGCTTTTTTTTTTTTTTGCTCTAAGAACTTTAAATTGAAATATTTGCATTATTCTTAATTTAATAATAAAATTATTGTAATTTATAGTTTATAAATTTTAAGTTAAAATGGCTTTTAAGTAAACTGAAAAAAACACTAACCTTATTAATAAGAAAGTATTTTGTTTAAAATATTCCTTTCACACATTTAATAAAAATTTCAAAAATCTTAAAAAAAAAGAAATGCTAAAATCAAATGTGCAAAAACTTTAATTACAAACTTTTGAAAGAAATGTAAAGAGAATCGAATAAGAAACATATACAGCTTCTAAAGAATATATGTACATACAAAAATAACACAAGTCAAGAACCCTGAGCAGTAATTCCTGGGATTTTTATAGCTTCCAGTACTATAGCTGTTTACCCTAGTGTTTGTCCCACCTATAAGTTAGTTATTTAGTTAGTTAGTTAGTTAGTTAGTAGTTAGTTAGTTAGTTAGTTAGTTAGGTAGTTAGTTAGTTAGTTAGTTAGTTAGTTAGTAGTTAGTAGTAGTTAGTTAGTTAGTGTTAGTTAGTTAGTTAGTTAGGTAGTTAGTTAGTTAGTTTAGTTAGTTAGTAGTTAGTTAGTTAGTTAGTAGTTAGTTAGTTAGTTAGTTAGTAGTTAGTTAGTTAGTTAGTTAGTTAGTAGTTAGTTAGTTAGTAGTTAGTTAGTTAGTTAGTTAGTTAGTTAGTTAGTTAGTTAGTTATTAGTTAGTTAGTAGTTAGTTAAGTTAGTTAGTAGTTAGTTAGTTAGTTAGTTAGTTAGTTAGTGTTAGTTAGTTAGTTAGTTAGTAGTTAGTTAGTTAGTTAGTAGTTAGTTAGTAGTTAGTTAGTAGTTAGTAGTTAGTAGTTAGTTAGTTAGTTAGTTAGTAGTTAGTTAGTTAGTAGTTAGTTAGTTAGTTAGTTAGTTAGTTAGTAGTTAGTTAGTAGTTAGTTAGTTAGTAGTTAGTTAGTAGTAGTTAGTTAGTTAGTTAGTAGTTAGTAGTAGTTAGTTAGTTAGTTAGTAGTTAGTATTGTTAGTTAGTTAGTTAGTTAGTTAGTTAGTTAGTTAGTTAGTTAGTTAGTTAGTTAGTTAGTTAGTTAGTTAGTTAGTTAGTTAGTTAGTTAGTTAGTTAGTTAGTAGTTAGTTAGTTAGTTAGTTAGTTAGTTAGTTAGTTAGTTAGTTAGTTAGTTAGTTAGTTAGTTAGTTAGTTAGTTAGTTAGTTAGTTAGTTAGTAGTTAGTTAGTTAGTTAGTTAGTTAGTTAGTTAGTTAGTTAGTTAGTTAGTTAGTTAGTTAGTTAGTTAGTTAGTTAGTTAGTTAGTTAGTTAGTTAGTTAGTTAGTTAGTTAGTTAGTTAGTTAGTTAGTTAGTTAGTTAGTTAGTAGTTAGTTAGTTAGTTAGTTAGTTAGTTAGTTAGTTAGTTAGTTAGTTAGTTAGTAGTTAGTTAGTAGTTAGTTAGTTAGTTAGTTAGTAGTTAGTTAGTTAGTTAGTTAGTTAGTTAGTTAGTTAGTTAGTTAGTTAGTTAGTTAGTTAGTTAGTTAGTTAGTTAGTTAGTTAGTTAGTTAGTTAGTTAGTTAGTTAGTTAGTTAGTTAGTTAGTTAGTTAGTAGTTAGTTAGTTAGTTAGTTAGTTAGTTAGTTAGTTAGTTAGTTAGTTAGTTAGTTAGTTAGTTAGTTAGTTAGTTAGTTAGTTAGTTAGTTAGTTAGTTAGTTAGTTAGTTAGTTAGTTAGTTAGTTAGTTAGTTAGTTAGTTAGTTAGTTAGTTAGTTAGTTAGTTAGTTAGTTAGTTAGTTAGTTAGTTAGTTAGTTAGTTAGTTAGTTAGTTAGTTAGTTAGTTAGTAGTTAGTTAGTTAGTTAGTTAGTTAGTTAGTTAGTTAGTTAGTTAGTTAGTTAGTTAGTTAGTTAGTTAGTTAGTTAGTTAGTTAGTTAGTTAGTAGTTAGTAGTTAGTTAGTTAGTTAGTTAGTTAGTTAGTAGTTAGTTAGTTAGTTAGTTAGTTAGTTAGTTAGTTAGTTAGTTAGTTAGTTAGTATCAGATAAACTAATAAAACGTTACCAGTTCTAAATATTTTTAAACGATCCAAATAAAAACAAATAAAACAAGTAAAAATATCTTGCATAAAACAAGTAAGAATCGGTCATAGCCGATCATATGGTACATTACACCTACGAGTATGTTACAGATGTGCAGTATTTCTTAAATAATAAAGCATTTTGTTTCCTTTTACCTGAATTCTGAAACATATTAACAATCAGTTGGCAAAAATAGAGATTTTTTAAAAGACATGTTTTATCGGGGACAGAGTAAATATGGGCTCATCCTTATAAATTTTGGTTAAGGGATTTACGTCTATATTAAAGTTATTTATGCATAATTTCATCGTGATATTTGTGTTTATATATAAATTTTGACCTACAAGTCATTTTCGGAAGAGGACTTTGTATGGGGGCTAGAGTCAAATGAGGTCCTATCATTACGAAAATCGGCTTAATTTAACAAAATTATCTTGAAAATTTCTACCTTTAGCGTTGGCACAAGGCTTACATGGACTCACAGACGGGCAGACTGCCGGACGGCCATAGCTATTTCGACTCAGAAAGTGATTCTAAGTCGATTAGTATTCTTTAATGTGTAGGTGAAGGACCAATATTTTTGGATGTTACAAACATCAGCACAAACACATAACACCCTTCCCACTATAGCGGCTGTAGGGTATAAATATTAATATGGTATTTTTATTCCACCACAAATTATTACTAAGTCTCCTCTTTGGATGCAATACCACATCGAATGCTAAAAATTATTCAGTTCAAAACCTTTAGTCCGTTAAACAATAGCTACCTGCATAGATTAAAAATTATTATATTCTTGTCTTCTTAAATTTCCTTAATGATGTTTACTAATAAGTCCTCTTTCGGCTATTGTAAGGTGCGTTGATGTGCTAAGAATTAATTTCGGATAGTATTTAGTAAATAATTTATTTGCAGAAAAAATTGTCAAAGGCTAAACGAAATATTTCTAAATTTCGTAGCACCCTAATTACTAAAAACCATAATAAGAAATATTTTAGAGTTTTCGAAAACGTTTTACAAACCCCTGGATGTTCGAAATTTGTGAAAGAATTACTGCGGGCAGGTTACAATCCAAATTATGTGAGTAAAAAGTAAAAGAGCAATTAAATACTCAGTATATCTATGGATTGTACTTTAGATTAACAGGTGCTGTAAAAAGGCAGCCATTAACTATGTCACCGATTCTCAGGATCCTGATAATTTGAAAGAACTTTTAGCTCTGCCCGGCATAGATGTCGATTACAAATATTCAGAATTAACTCCTCTTAATCTGCTGGCTAAAAGACTTAACAATAAAAATGCGGACAATATCATAAAATGTATGAATATTTTACTGCAATACGGAGCCTCGCCCAATGTTTGCGATTCCAGCAAAATGACTCCACTGTGGTATGTGGTAAAAAATAATAATATAAATAAGGAAATCAAATATAGAATCATCGAAATATTTTTATCTTTAAACGATATTAAAATGGATGCCTTACTAGAGGCTGAATTAAAGATATTATTTGCTCGCTTAGACGATAAACTAACATTTGATTTCCTTTTGAGTTATATAGAAAGTGGCCAAATGGAACTATTTAAACAGCTGTATACAGCAAAAGAAGGATATATGAAAAAAGAAGAGAAGTTACAATTATTGGTAGAATCTATAGAGCGGGAGTGTCATAAGGCGTTTGATTTGATATTGGATAGTGGTTTAGACTGTAATTGCATCACCTCAGACAATACAAATCTGCTGCAAATTGCCCGTTTTTATGGCAATTCACATGCCCTCAAAAAACTTTTACAACAAAGCAACATTGTAATTCATGCTGATGACCAACTCTTGATCCATGTGGTAGTCAAATTGTGTGATAAAACTTTGCTAGATTCAGCCAACTATTGGCAATGTTTTTATATATTATTGGATTCTAGTAAAATCGATATAAATGATACTGACCCCGATAATAAGTACACCGCTCTACACTATGCCGCCAAATATGGCAACAAGAAAGCTGTTAAGGAACTTTTAAAGAGAGGAGCTTGCATTAGCCTTGAAAATCAGGAACAAGAACTAGCATTATATTATATCAGTCCTTCTCTCTTCGAAGAACATTTAGATGATTGTATATCATCCAGCGATCATAAGTTGGACGATAAAAATTATGAAATAATATTGGATTATAAAAATTTTCTTACTTCATCGCAAAAGATTAACAAAGAGATGGATGATTATTTATTACCCATACTTTTTTTTACCAGATACCAGGATTACCATTATCTGCTGCAACATCCCATCATAACCACCCTCTTGATATTCAAATGGCATAAACATTTGCAAGTATTTTTTACTAACTTTGCATTATCCGGCCTTTTAACCGTTACTATGTTCACACGGATTTGTGTTAAATTCTGTGAGCTTGATAATGAGTGTCTTAAAGAAGTTTCCATGCTATTTTCAGATATTGCGATGTTAGGCTTTAGTGCTAGGGAATGTCTGCAATTAATTTTTGCTCCCATCACGTATTTGAAATCATTTACTAACTATTTGGAAATATTGCTAATAATAGTATCCGTTATGACATGTGCCGACAATATGGATTTCGAAGTGCAACGCAATGCAGCAATATGTTGTATTATGCTTTTGAACTATGAGTTGGTGTCTTTAGTGAGCTGTATACCCAACACTTTTATCTGTACTAATTTGCAAATGTTAAAGGCGGTATTTAAAACATTCTTCAGAAGTTTTCTAATATACTCCTTTTTTCTATTCTCATATACTTTGTGTTTCTACCTTAAATATGGTAATGTAACTGACAAGAATATAGCGGAAAACTCAACCGAAAAGGACTTTAATAGATTTTCTAATCCTTTGGGGGCTTTTACAAAAACCATTGTTATGTTTACCGGAGAATTTGATGCCGGTAATTTGGAATTAGATACGATATTTGCATATTTGTTATTTCTCTCGTTTGTTCTATTCAGCATCATTTTGTACAATCTACTCAATGGCCTGGCCGTAAGTGACATCCAAGCAATTAGAGATGAAGCAAAATTTAACGACATCATTGCTCGCATCGATGTTCTCTCCCGTTATGGGAAGCTAGCTAAAAAGCGTCCATTTTTACGACCTCTTGATCACTTTTTTAAAAGTTTACGTATAGATTTAACTATCTATGGTCAAATCTCAATTTTGCCCAATAAAAAAAATACCGTACCGTTCAAAAAATTACCGGACGTAAATGACATGGAAAGTGCTCAAACTATTATGATATCACGTATGAAAAGTAATGATAAGGAAGAAAAATATTCCATAACTAAATTACTAAATTATATATATTCATTAGAGAATTTAAAATTAAATGAACATTTAGTAAATAGAGCTAAACAAATTTTGAGAAAACAAACCACTCACAGTCCAGAAAGTCGCTTAGAGAAAATAGAAGAGAAACTAGACTCAGTTCTTGAAAGATTAGCAGAATTTAAAAATATTTTATATACAAAGAAATAAAGGAAATTAACTTATTATTGTTTTTTATTTATAAACTAATAAAAATTATTTTAAAATTATTGTTTATTTAAGAAATGAAATGAATAAAACTAATATTATTAAACGCACTGGGAACTTTTAGAAGGGACTTCGAGTTAATTATATATAGATTCCAAAAACCTGTAGGACATGCGCTGTGTATTTTTGGAGTAGGAGTAAATTTAAACAAATTTTTCATAAATGTTTACAAAATAAATAGAATAATTTTAAAATCAAGTGAATTTTTTAAAACGTACGATTATTATTTACGTCTGGTATGTAATTTTTTTTCAACAAACAAACTATATGGTCAGCTAAAACAAAAACAGCTGCAGACTATACTATAGTCTAGACTATAGACTAGAATATAGACTAGACTATAGACGAGACTATAGACTATATAAACTATAGACTAGACTATACACTAGACTAGACTAGACGATTATAGACTAGACGACTATAGACTAGATGACTATAGACTAGACGACTATAGACTAGACGACTATAGACTGGACGACTATAGACTAGACGACTATAGACTAGACGACTATAGACTAGACGACTATAGACTAGATGACTATAGACTAGACGACTATAGACTTGACGACTATAGACTAGACGACTATAGACTAGACGACTATAGACTAGAAGACTATAGACTAGACGACTATAGACTGGACGACTATAGACTAGACGACTATAGACTAGACGACTATAGACTAGACGACTATAGACTAGAAGACTATAGACTGGACGACTATAGACTGGACGACTATAGACTAGACGACTATAGACTAGACGACTATAAACTAGACGACTATAGACTAGACGACTATAGACTAGACGACTATAGACTAGACGACTATAGACTAGACGACTATAGACTAGACGACTATAGACTAGACGACTATAGACTAGACGACTATAGACTAGACGACTATAGACTAGACGACTATAGACTAGACGATTATAGACTAGACTACTATAGACTAGACGACTATAGACTAGACGACTATAGACTAGACGACTATAGACTAGAAAACTATAGACTAGACGACTTTAGACTAGACGACTATAGACTAGACGACTATAGACTAGACGAGTATCGACTAGACCATAGACTAGACGAGTATCGACTAGACTATAGACTAGTCTCTAGACTAGACGTCTATAGACTAGACGTCTATAGACTAGACGTCTATAGACTAGACGGCTATAGACTAGACGATTATAGTCTAGACGACTATAGACAAGACGACTATAGACTAGACGACTATAGACTAGACGACTATAGACTAGACGACTATAGACTAGAAACTATAGACTAGACGACTATGGACTAGACGACTATAGACTAGACGACTATAGACTAGACGACTATAGATTAGACGACTATAGACTAGACGACTATAGACCAGACGACTATAGACTAGACGACTACAGACTAGACGATTATAGACTAGACGACTATAGATTAGACGACTATAGAATAGACGACTATAGACTAGACGAGTATCGACTAGAGGACTATAGACTAGTCATTTGTGTCTCATTTTCACCATAACGGAGGCTTCGAGAAGTTGTCCCACATATGCTCTTGGTGCCATTCTGCACGTTCTACCGCTACATATACATATATGGGTTCCTGACTGTGGATCAATAGTTCTGTGGCTACATAGAGCCTTTAAGGTTCTTATACCAAAAATGGACCAATGAGTTAACCCAACTTGGTGGCAGGAACATGCTGATCTACTATGGTTTACAGATGGTTCCCAACAGACAAATGGCAACTGTTTGACATATCTAAATGAACTGGGTAGATACAACAAACTCACACTTTGTGGGGAACCCGTCTATGAAGGTCACCCTGACAATGTAAGAGCAGATTGTCTGGCAAATATAGTTTATTGGAGCAGAACCAAAATGTTTTCAAGACAACTCTTAACATTAGTTAGACCATTTTCCATCTTAGTTAACGTTATATTTTAAACTTTATTTAGAGATTAAAGTACGTGTAATTATTAAAATTTCAGTGATTCTTTAGTTTGTATAAAATAATGTGTGTATTCTATTCGACGACATTAAATAAAGCAGCAGTTATTAACTATAACTTTTTTTTAAATTTATAATATGCATTGCTTATTAAGTATACATATAAATAATAAAATATAGGTAGAGATTTTATACAATTTTTATATTATTTTTAAAACTTTTTAAATGACCTTGAAACGTAAAAGAATAAAATAATAAAATATTCTTATTAATACAGTATTTTAGCTCGGAAATTAAGAAGTTAGTAACTGTATGAATATTTTGCATCAAACCACAAGAATACCACGCGTCTGCTTTAAAAATACACAATCATTCACCACAATTTACAACTGTCTGTCTGTTTTCTTTGAATTACGGAAGTTTTAGATGTATACAGCTTTTATTTCCGTCAATATGAATGAACTTTTTTTTAGATTTCCGTAAACTAATTATGGTAATATTACAAGAAGATTTGAAGTTTTCAATTTTTTTTGGGAATATTAAAGGAATCTTATTAATATTATTATATTCTATTCTCAAATTTGTTAAGATTAATTTTTTTAATTTTCGATTTTATTTTTTAAAATTCCATTTTGTTGACCTTATTTTTTAATGTATCTTGAACACATGTTCTCCTATATATGTATGTATGTATATCAACAGAAAGGTCCTTCGTATACCATTCTTTTCTTAATAGATTTATCTTTAAATAAGGTTCCAGAATGTATTCGAAACTGACTTGTGCTCTGGATGTACACAGCGGTCATAAGACCTATTTTAACCTATAGCTCATTAATATGGTAGAAACCAAGTCACATCCATCCAGTTTATACATAGTCTGGCTTGTCTTGCTATTACAAACGCTATAAGCTCAATGGCTCAGGTTAGTTTAAAGGTAATGTCTTATATACCTGCCTCCGACAGCTATACTAAATGTATTTCTGCTGAATCGACCCTTAAGCTTGTCTCATTGAAATATGAATCATCGGAATGGCACGAAGACCGAATCCAAAAACTAACCAGAGAAGACACTGTTCTACGGGACGACGCGATCTTTTCCTTCAGATTGTCTAATGCCTGCACTGATCTGGTTGAATAATAAGAATCCTACAACAACTTTGACTGTCCAGCTCTACAAGAGCTCAGGCTGAGATATCTTCGTATAACCCTCTTCATCTGGATTGTCTAGTCGTGTTTGTAATCAGTATCAGATGGTTCATTCTGGGACCATAGCAGTAAAATAAAATCTTAGATAAAGAAGAAGAAGGTGCGAAACCTTTTATGTGACTGTACCGTAATCGATACTAAAGCCAAATATCCAGATTGGACCCTTTTGTTGAGACCAAATTGGACCCTTTTCTTGAGACCAAAAGGGTCCAATCCATTATGAGCTGCTGAAAGTGGACGGCCAAATCGACACCACAGCCAAATGTCCAGGGCGCTAAGGTATTGCTCTTTATTTGTTGAGACCAAAATTGTCCAATCTATTATGAGCTGCTGAAAGTTGGACAAAACATCACAGAGAACGTATATCGAATGCAATTGATCCATTTAAAGCGAGGATTAACTGCAAAAAAAGGCCCAGAATTGAAAGATTGTCGAGTTCTTTACGTGAACACCTGCCTTAACGGCTTTATTTCCCTTTGCGGAATGACAGGCAGCTTGGGATCAATCCCAATGCAAATCCCGAACCCAATAATTGCCCCGACAAGTTGAGTGGTGGGCCTCAACCATAAGTCGCGTAGCATGAAACAATATGAATCATGTTAAGATGGCAACAGCACCGAGAACTTAACTGAAGTAAAAAGTCTACTAAATCAGACTATATAGTCTTCTGTCGGGCAGAGGAGTCTCTCCCGATCCTTCACCAATTACATCAGTTCCATTCTTAGACCATAAAGAACGATCTACGAGATGACAGGCAACTACCAAGTATCAAATTGAAAATTCCCCAACCTATACGGGCGCCCTACTACGCGAAGAGTAAGACGGGTTCAGGAATCCAGCATATGTTGCTCTGTCACATCACCCAGTGACATCTGTTGAGATGGCAACAGCACCGGAGAGAGAATCGAAACATATATGGCATTTGGATATATCAGTCCTTGAATCAAGATTCCCTTCCCCGCGTATTTGGGTTTGAACCATAGTCATTACGTGGATCCCGAAGGAACCTCAACCAACTAATCAGCCAGGACAAGTCCTGTGGGCAACTGGCCAACCGTAGTGCCAGATTATATAGTACTCTGGTAAGACGCCATGTCAAATCATGCCATTGAAAGGCCGAAGATACATTTGATCATCATCATGGTCCCGGCAGACTAGAGGTATTGGTAGCAACTCTTTTCCCCGGGATATTGCAATAACACCAATGTAACATGCCTCCGGTGGGGGACCCAGTATCATAAATTGAACCAGCGATAAATTGTTCAAAACTAGTAAGAAAGAAGTGGTTGGAAAGTTCTGCCTCACTTGCCTTACATTCCAAACTTTGACCCCTCCGACTACTAATTGTATCGATCGATTCAGAACTGGATATACGAAATTGACCTGATTCGTTCTTGTGCTGAAAGGAGTTCCTTTTAAGCGGCATAGGAAATTATGCGGTTGTTTAGAAGAAACCGAAATCAAGTCGCTACACCATTCTGAACGGAAAAGGGAAAAAATTGTACTCCTTTTATTATATTTCAAACTATATATGAGGTCATGAGTAACTCTACTCATTAGTTTATTAAACAAAAATATTGTCTTTAATTAAAAAATTTAAAATTTTTCGTTTATCTAAACAAATTCTATTTATAAACAATTTAACATGTTTAAATTTTCCGAGAACTGAATAATCAATTTCTATTTGTTATACATATTTAATTATTTATTAATTCATTAAACAAACTTGCTTAATAAGCTGAAAAATAATAAGGTGAAGTTTTCATAAATTATATCATCACCCTGAACTTGACTTTCATTACGAGACATAAACGTAACTAAAAAGTTTATAAAACAAACTATATAGAAACTTCTACTCAGTTTTCAAAACTTTTGATATCAATTTAGAAGTTTATTGTTTTTGAAATTTGAAAATAAAGAAAGAAATTTGCATAATTATTTATGAAAATAAAATTGAGTCAAATTCATATTTGAGTTATGCAAGAAACGAAATGAAAATTGAAATTTGAGTAATTAAGATTTTAGAAAAAGAAATAAATGAACAGCAGGTATGAGTTGTGCTTCAGTTTGAGTAATAAAATGCATTTAAACAACCGTTACAAAGCGGAAATTAAGCAAACGTGCGCTAAACTTGCTTAAGTAAACAACAACGCAATTAATGAAAGAAGTAGAATATTTAAAATATTAATTAAACGGAAATATAATTGAAAATAACTTAACGATTTAGTGCAACTAATATATTTAAAAAAAATCCTAGAATTTTTTTTTATTGAATGAAAAAAAAAATGAAATATTTAGTGGATAAACTAAACGTTTTATAAAAAAGATAATAAAAAAACGAATTATTAAAAAATATCTATATAAATGTTTTTAATTAAAACGATAACAAATTTAATTAAATAAACAAATAAATAAATTTCAAAATTATTACAAAAAAATCCAAAAACTTTAAAATACATTATATATTTAAACTAAATAATGTTTAGTGCTGTGTATTTGTTATTAATAACCACCCTGTATTGGCAACAAGTCAACAGTCGCCATCTTGTGTCACCCAATTATCATAGTTTACAACAACCCTATTATTTACCTTATAACGATTATGGTTATACCTATGCAGCAGCCGCCGCCGCCGGTCCTTATCAACCCGGTCCTTATCCACAACCCTATGCCCAACATTCACCTTTATATTCTCCACCAGGTACATATTTTGATCAACGTCGTGGTATTTTAAGACCATTTCCGGGAGGTGGCGTACCCGTATTAGTGGATTATGTAAGTAGTTATGCAGAGTTGTATTTTAAGAAAGGAGTTAAAATTGATTTATATTTTCTTAGCACAAACGTTGTTCGAATCAATATGTGGGCGTGAAAGCTCATCCGGAACAACATCAATATTATTATGTTTGTAAACCGGATTGTGTGATATTTGGAAAATGTCAAAATTTACAGGTGAGTTTTTAGTTTTAAGTTTGAAAAAGTTCTTTAAATTGTTGTAATGACTCAAGGACTTATTTGTTTAACAATGGATAAAGTCAAAAGTTTTGCAGTTCTCTAATACAACAACAATCTCTATAAACATTTGAAGGGTTCTGCGAAAAGGTCCAAGGAAATAAAATGATCTAAGAATAATACCTTGTGCAATAACTTCAAAATCACATAGTTTATATGAAATCTCAGGCCAATGAATTTTTAACCCCCAGAAGCCAATGTTCACATTTGTAAAGGATTAAGCTACAATAAATCTGAATCTGGAATTTATCCATGGCCCAAAGAGATAAGAATATTAAACATTGGAAGATAATTTTAAAGTCGTACAGTTTAAATGATATCTCAGACCAACAATATACATTCTATAGTTGAAATAAAGAGTCGACTTTTTCCCATTTATGAAAAGTAGATTTTTCGATTTTTTCCGGCTTTTCGACTTTTATCGACTTTTCGAATTTTTTCGACTTTTCGAATTTTTTCGACTTTTTTTTGACTTTTCGACTTTTTTCATAGACTGTAGTCGAGTTATCGACTTTTTTGGAACAAAATAGTTGACTTTGACTTTTTGACTTTTTTCTACAAAAAGTCGATTGTTCGATTATGCGCAAGTCGATTTATAAAACCCTACAATAAATCCGAAGCTGGCTTCATAATGACTCCATCACATTCGATTTTCGAGATATCGCATCCTAAATAATTTAAAATGTCCCAATCTGAAAGGCTAATCTGACGACTTTAAGGTTTAATCCCTGTTATGTCTTCCATCTTCATTAAGATATATTAACCTAAAAGTCGAAAACCTGATGTGTTGGAGAAATTCTGAGGCCAGATTCGGATTTAACAAACTTTATAAATAAAACAGTCTTCGCGCATATTATAATGTCTCAAATATGGACAAAAATGCAGGTTCTCAAATTTTAGGACACGATAGCTCGAAAATCTGAAGCGTAAAATACTGATTCGGATTCAAAGGCGTTCAATCCTTTAGGAATGTATACAAGAAGTCGGGATTTTGGATTAATGTACTTACAGGTCATCCACCTGTCGTTGAGAATGAGGCCAATTATGAAGTATAACTAATTTTTCAAAATATTGGCCATTCTTAGCCATGATCATTCTTCGTCTTTCTGGTATCATGGTATCTCCAAAAGAACTGCTCTTCTTTTGTGGACAAGAGCGCAGCAAGCCTATTTTGGATACCTTGTTCTAATGCGCTGCGTATCTCAGAAAGAGAGTTGTTCACCAGTTGATAACTGGTCAAAGTCTTAACTATAAAGCAGATGAAGCAAAACTTTCCAAGCCCATCATTTTATTTAATTTTTAACAGGTATTGAATCATGTGGCTGAGTGCTTCCACACTTTCATGTCTAGTCGCATATTCTGATCATATTTCGGGAAATATTCGCTTCAAATACAGATTCCCTGTGATAGTTTGATCAAATTTCAGCAGCTCAAAATAGATAGGACTCTTTGATTCAAAAAAATACAGAGAATTACCTTGGCACCATGGATATTTTGCTTTGGTATCGATTCGGCTAGTTGGCCGGGCTTCAAATTCGATCTCTTACGCTTCGGTTTGATAAAATTTCAGCAGCTCATAATAGGTAGAAATCTTTTGATTCCAACAAATACAGAGCATTACCTTAGTGCCATGGATATTTGGCATTGGCATCGATTCGGCTAGTTGGCCGGGCTTCAAATTCGATCTCTTACGTTTCGGGTTATCGTATCGATTCATATGTTATTGAGAGTAATGATCGCAGCAAAAATGATTTTCTTTTCAAGTAGAATTTCAGACATGCAAATTCAAAGTCTTTCTCGACTTCAATTTGTATGGTAGAGAATTTGCCAGATTTTAGATTACTCCAGCTGCTCGCAAACATTTTGAAATTACTGCTTGATAAGCTGCTAATGATTTTACAAGTTCCTGTTGAGTTTGACAACAATTTTTATGTAGTAATTCTTCCAATACTTGGACGCTGGTTTGAGCGATCTTTGTCTTTTCCACTTCTGAACTTTTAAAAAGCATTCACAATAAGCTTCGGTAAGCCATCAGTGTGCTTCAGCAGTGTATTGCAGAAGTAAAGCTATTCTTCCTTTGACGCTTTACTAGCACATAATGTTTATGCAGGACACTTCTCAGACCCAGATTAAATAATCTCTGCGAAATTCAAATAATTCAAGTAATTTCCCATCCTAAACAGATCTTCAATAACTCGAGTGGACAATGTGCTCAAAATCCACCACCTGAATATATACCCACCTGTTCAGGAGTAGGACGTTTTCCCCTCTTCTCCGATTGTCATCTCTATTACAAATGTGAAGAAGATCTACAGCCCAAAATCTATTCCTGCCCCGCATATATGGTCTTTTCTCCCGCCTCCAAGAAATGCATCAATGGTAATAAATGTACACCCACACAAATATCACCACATAGTTCTTATATACCCGAATATTGTGCCAATAAATTTCCACCCTGTTATGAAAATGGCGTATTCCGTTCGCCATCCGATTGTTCTCTATACTATAAGTGTGATTTACAAAAGAATGGTGTCTATATGCAGACAAGATTAAGGTGAGTTATAAGACTTTTCTGATCAAAGATATATTAATATATTGTGTATTTTCTTAAAGATGTCCCACTGGTAATTTCTATGATTTGCAAAAGAATGAATGTTTACCCTCAGAACAAGTGCCCTGCGATTGCATACAAGTAGCGGAATTGGTTTATCCTAAAGCGAATAGTATATCGTATCAGCCGGCCATGTATCCAGCACAATATGATTTTGATTCTTTAGAGGAGAATTTGTATCCCGTAGAACAATCGGCAGAGGGTAATTATAAACTTTTCAAGGGATTCTCAGTGATGTGTGAATAAATTTCTTTTCATATTCCCTAACAGAAATGAATATCAATTGTAATATAAATGAAACTAAAAGTGATAAGAGCGAAAATGAAGCCGAAGAAGAAGTGATTACAACTGTGGCTCCCGAGACCTCAGAAACCACTTTAGTTACAGAAGCTGTGGAACAAAACGACAGTGGAGCTGATGTTTTAACTGACTATTTGGATATTGAAAACAATGAAGAGAAAAAACAAAGCGATGAAATAGAAGAAGAAGCTCAAGACCTTATTGCAACAACTATTAGTTCCGAAGAAACAAATAGCATAGAAGGTTCTGGTTCTGAAACTGATACCACAGAGCAAAGCCTTGATGAAGAAACTTCCACAACATTGGATGAGAGTAAATCGGAAACTGATGATCCTATAATGGATACCACGGCAGAGACTGAAGAAGTAGAAGCAACTTCTGCAACTACGGAAATTACTGAAGAAGAAACAGATCAGCCAGATGTACTAATAGAAGAAACTGAACGGGAAACTGTAAAACCCTCTATGGAGGAGGAAAATGAAGTAATAACATCCACTACGGCAAAAGAGGAAACAACTACCACCTCCACCACAGTTTTGGCAAAAACCACAGATATGCCAGACAAATCGGTGAAACCAGAACCCTGCGAAAATATGATAGAAAGTGATGAAAGTAATGATAAACCCTTGCCCACTGGTATGTATATTTGTAGGATTTTCAAAAAAAAGTTACATTTCTAAGGAACATCTCCAACATTACTAATTCAAAACATTTTTTTATTGAAAATCTATTTTTTTGTTTTAAAAACTTTTTGCCAAAATAAATTTCAGATATTCCCTCCAAAGACATTTCACAGACACAAACCAAAACTTGTTTACCCAAACTCACAACCACTAGTTCAGATTCTGTTAAAGTCGAAACTGAACCCAAGAGTACAACACTTGATACGGCATTTACACGAGGTTCTAGAAGTACAATACTTGAACAGAACTTAACAACTATTACACCCACTGTCACTATCACCACTACCACACAATTACCCACCACTTTAACGACCACCACCGAGGACAGTTTGGAAACTACTCAACTTCCACAAGAAACTGTTTTAGACTTAGAAAAGGATAGTTTAGTAAACGAAGAAGCGGAATCGAATCTTTTGGACTCTGAAACTAATTTGGAAACGGCAGAGACAACACAATCATCGGAGAAAACTACAGCTGTTACCAGGGAAACTACTCATAAGCCAGAGACAGATACAGCAGATTACCTAGAAGATAATAACATAAAAGATGAGGAAGTATCCAACTCAGAGGAGCAGGAAACAGATCTTACCACCTTGCAAACTCCTGCAGAAGATAACAAACAATTTACTCAAACTATACACACACGATCAGTGGAATCTTCTTCTTTAGAAGATGATATATCTTATGATGATCTTTCCGATTTTACGGATAATGATATAACTTCGAATACTATACAAACCACCACCAAACAGCCGGTATCAGATCCAACATCTAAAGATTCCGAAGAATCTAGTCTAGAATCTGAAATATCACAAGAAAATGATATTGCTAGCACACATTTTCCACAAGAAAGTAAAACGCTAACAAACGATATTGAATCTACTCCTTTAGAATTCACGGAATCCCAAGAAAATAAGGAAAACCTAGAAATATTAACAACAACAACTACTACAGAATTACCACAAACCGAAATATTACAAACCACTACCGAAACCTTAAGCCTTAATACAGAAGAGAGCACCGATAAACCCTCAGACATGGACGAGGAGATTGCTTTACTAGATTCTGAAATAAATATAGACAATTTTGAAAGTACCACACTAATGGCGGAAGAAAATGGGAACACAAACTCCATGGAAAATGAAGAATTTCTAAATACCAGCACTTTAGAGAATGAAGAACTTTTACCGCTGACTAAAGCTAAACCCAATGAAGAGCACAAATCTTTAAATGAAAAATCGGTTACTTTAAGACATGCCGATTTTAGTGGGGAAGAATTTCTACCAGTTCATAGTAAAACCACAAATATGGATGCGTTAACAGATCAAACCACTGATTTTAATTATATAACTGAAAAGTTTGAAGATGATTTTGATGATGATTATACTACTGTAATAGGGGATAAAGAGGCCACAACTAAAGCAACAGTTGGTGGGGAACTAAAGGAAATTGAAGAGGAAAAGAAGGATGAAATTAAAACCTCCACTCAGGAAGATATAGAGACAACTACCTTACCAACTGATAGTAAAGAGCTAAAGGAACTAGAGGAAATTTCGAATTCTATTGAAACGGAACACACCACCACCCTTAAGAGCAAAGAAAAGGACGCAACTACCACACCAGCAGTTACACAAGAACAAACTGAAATACAAGAAATTTCCAATTCCATAGAAACGGAAAAGAAAGATGAAGATAAAAGCACCACCATCTTAAAGAGAAGACAAACTTCTCCCGAAGATACAACCCAACTAACCACCGCTACACCACCCATACAAAATACATTAGCAGCAGACCCCACCACTACAACTACGGCAGAAAGTTCGACAATCAAAGAAGAAACTTTAAACGATGTGGATACTTCCGATGATATATTAGCTGTATTGGATTCTGAAATCGAGCTACACGAACAAAGCGATGAAGTAAGCAATAATGAAATTACTTCTGACGAAACTACTACCGCAAAGCAACAATTTCCTCACACTCACTCAACTACGTTTACGCCCACACAAACGCCCACTACTACACCCAAATATACAACAACAACAACAACAAACACTATCGAAAACACTTCTGAACCATGTGAAAAACACTCAAATCCTTTAGTCCTACATGTTAGAGATGAAGATCAAAAAACACCAACAACACTACTAGACTCTCCCTCCCCCAGCAAAAGTTTATATTATATTTTAAAAACTAAACCAGTGATAAATACAAATAAGAATTGTCATACTTGCAACAATAATAATAATATTAATAAATCTTGTAATGTAACAGTTGCAGCCCCGCCATGTGTTGAAAACGATAATGGAAAAATACCACGTTTAGAGATTATAGCCGAACGTCCTATCGATGTACATTTCTCTGTATGTCCTTCCACTTGCGATAAAGATCACAAACATAATTGTAAGTATAGAAAATTATCATTTTTATAAGTTCTATTAAATATTTCCCCTTTTTTATACTAAATAGTTGCCAATAATCGTGCTGTTTTCCTAAGATGGTTTGCTAATAAATCGAAACAAACTATGGGCTTTGAGACCGTTAATGAAGTGAATACTAGCGATGCTAAAGACTGTTGATAATAGGATGTTTGTTTCTTTTTTTTAATTTAATGTAATTTAATTATCATTTTAAGTTTTACATTTTATTTAGTTTTTAAGAAATTTAATTTATCGAACTGTCTAAATAAAATAATCCGCAAAAAAAATTGAGAATCAAAAAATTGTCTCGTGTTAGCACTGAAACATAAAAGTCCTATTTCTAGCTAAATTAGAGGTTCCAGGGCAAAAAGGATTAAAATCTGTGATCAGTTTTATTTTCCACCAAAAATCTATATTTGAGTTAAAACATAAAAGATTGAATTTTCGAACGTAAGATGCAAATCTGTTGAAGCATAAGTTTTCTCAACTCATAATAACAATAAACATAATAATAGTTGAATCATGTTTTTAACAAAATTTTTGTTAACATTTATTTTATAATCATTATTTGCTGTTATTTTTACTTGTTAATATGTATATTTACAAAATTCCTATAAGAACGCGCCAAATGTATATTTATTTCCTGTCAAACTCTTCCCATCTGAGCGTCATTTCACATTTGCTAACCATTCACTGAGAACTAATAACACTACACATGCCAACTGCAGCCAACTTCACTTTAATTCATGAGTTTGTTTTGGTTCTTCTTTTTTGTTACGGAAAATTTTTAAGACCACAAAAAAAAGTATTTTTTTGTATATTAATTATTCAGAATTAATTAACAAGGCATTTTTTTTAAATAAACACAAGAAAAACAAGTTAATAAAGTTTATAGAAATCTAGTTATAACATAAAATGTGGACTAAATTCAATGAGTATGTTTAGTTTTCTTAAAATGCAAACATACCAACAACAACAAAAAAAATTTTGTACAGAATATAGTCAATCGGTCGGTCGGTGTGTGTATGTTTGTTGTAATTAATTAAATTAAAGAGACCTTTAATTACGGATGAAGTGTTGACGTTTTTTTTTTTTGCGCGTGTGTATTTATTATTGGGGAGCTTGTAATATTGTGTTGGTTTTTCATTGTCTATTTAGCAATATGATGGATGAACAATTAATCGATGAAGTGGCCCACCATGCTGTCATATACAATCGACAAAAGTATTATCTTAATGGCAGCACAAATGGCAATGGCCCGGTAGCGGCTAATAAGTATGAAACAAAAGATGAGGCTTGGTCCTCGATAGCAATGAAGTTAAGAAGTGATGGTGAGTACTTTTTTTTTATTAACGAGGTCTTTGAGCAGCTTTATAAAATAGTTTTTTAACTTTTAGTGGAAACTTGCAAAAAACGCTGGAAATATTTGCGAGAACGTTATGTGAGTCAACGTAAACAGGGTGATCCTCCGGTCTATGAGCACTTATCGAGACCGTATTTGGAGAAAATGAAATTCTTAGATTCGCACATACAACCCAGAAAATCGTATAGAAATGTACCGAACTTTTTGACCTCTCCCCATTCGGCCAACAGCTCCAATTTTAATGACTACAATATGGATTCCAAGTCGAATAGTTCTATGAAAAGTATGGGACATTTTGGTCAACATGGACATCATTTCCCTGACCAGCAACATGCTATGAGTGCTTTGAGTTCTGCAGCCGCTGCGGCCTCAGCTTTAGAGGGTGATAGCCGTGTTAAACTAGAAGCTGATCAAGTATTTCGAGATTTTGCCGCAGCAGTGGCTTCACAGCATCTACAGCAGATATCTCAATCACAAATGCAACATCAGCAGACTGTGGCTGCCGCCATGGCAGCCGATTCTTCACAAAATTACAATGATCACTTTCGTGAAGCTGCCGGCTCAGCTTTGTCTTCTGTTGTGGGAGGAACAGGCAACTTAAATGGCTCTGCCGTTGCTGCAAATACAGGCAGTGGTTTGCATTCGTCTTCTTCATCCATAAAGTCACCTTTATCATCGCCTTTAGGAGCTTCTAATCATCATAATGGCAGCACGAGTGCTGGACACTCAACCCCCCAACAAGCCGCTGCACATTCCTCTTCCTCCAATACGCCCGGGAATGCAGCCACCAATAATAATACTAACCATCACTTTAATAACCATTCCTTTAATGATTCCCATAATGATGATATGGATTCCTCCACCTCTAGTAATTATAATATGAAAAAACCACGCGTACAACTCAATACTAGTGCAGCAACAACTACAGCCACCACACAACTGCAGCAGCAACAGCAGCAGAACACTAGCAATAATAGTCATCACAATTCCCACAACAATCTCAACACTAGCAGCAACAATAACTCACACTTTGTAGACGATTCTGATGATGATGATACCGATGACAACAGCTCCTCTTTGTTGCAACCTCAGGCCATGCTTAATGAACATCATACCGCCGAAAATCCTTTTCAAACTATGGCTGCCACCACCTCAAATGCTGCACTACAGCGTTCTCACTCTAACTCCTCTATGAACAATCAAAATAACTTGGGCAACAGCAATATCAATCACAATAACAACTCACAGGCCTCATCTTCCAATATGTTTTCCTCAAATGCTGATTTTCTCTTTCAACTCTATCAACAATTGCCTCAACATCATCACTCGCATCAGCAGCAACAGCATAATAGTAATGTAAGTCCTACACAACAGTTTAATAAATTCCAAGTGCCACCTACACCACAACCAAGCATACAGCGTAGTTCGGAACATTTATTGGGCGAACTAGTGACAACGGAACTTTTGAAAATGTCCAAGGAAAGACGTAAAAATGTGCAGAAACGTATTTTGGAAATATTATTCTTTGACGACTAAGCAATGCGTTAGCGAGAAAGGAGATTTTAAAGACTCAGTTTTTCTACTACATATGAACTATTATAATTATATATAAAAGAAAAGAACAAAAGCATATCTTAAGATATTTCCATATACAACCAGGTCTTTGAAAAGGCGCAAAAAGACACTAACTTAAGTACATAATGTTAAAACATAGCGTTTCAACTTTTTTGTTTTATTTTCATGTAGCCAGTGTTAAGATTTAAAGTATTTCATTTTTAATTTTTACCATTTGTTTTAATGTTTATTAAAGTATTCATTCCACTTTTTTATGCAAAAAGTAAAATTTTAAAAAAAGGAGCAAAATATCCCACCTATTTTTAAGTAAAATATATTTTAATTTGTTTTAAACTTAAGATGCGTATTTTATTTGATATACAACCTCTATTTTGTCTATGTACTTCCTAATTTCTAGTCAGTATATTTGTCATTAATTTCCAATATTGTATTTTTTTCCCATCACCCAACCAGCTAGATTTATTAAATGTATTTATCTATGACTTTTAGTTAAGAAAGTAAATTTCTTTTTATTAAAACTATTTATAATATATTTTTTAAGCTAAGCTTTAATGGTTTTATGTTAAATAATGTAATATTTAATATAAAAAAAAACTACATAATATACATATATATTTAATAAAACTAATAAAATTATATAAAAAATAAAACAAATGAGACATATCCAATCATTTAATATCAAACTACAGTTTAGTCTCTAATCTAGTTTGTAGTCCAATCTGTGATAGATTATTCATTAAAGATTATCTGTAGTCTTGTTTAAAATCCAGTGTAGTCGATATTCCTGACTATAGTCTAGTCCAGACACTTGTCTAGTTAATAATCCTGAATGTAGTATATTCCAGATTATAGTCTACTCTATAGTTCAAACCGGATTATTTACAGTCCTGGCTATAAACCCATCTATTGTCCAGACTATAGTATTTACTCCAGACTATAGACAACTTTAAATTCTAGACTATAGTCCAAATCTACCCAGACCCTAGTTTAGTACACACTATAGTCTAGTCTATAGCCCAAACTATTAAAGTCTGGCTATTCTATAGTCCAGACAACAGTCTACTCTATAGTTCTAGTATGTAAACTAAAATCTGGTCGATTGTCCAGATTACAGTCGTGTCTAAAGACAAGTGTGGTCTATAATCTAGACTAGTCTATAGTTCAGACAATAGCCTATACTCCAGATAGTCTATAGTCCAGACTATAATCGAGTTTAAAGACAATTACAAAAACTACAATCTATATTCCAGTCTATGTACTATTCTGTAATTTACACTAAAGAATAACCTCTAGTACTGTATTCCCCACCACATTCTAAACTCCTGTCCATATCGTAGTTAAATCTCTAATCAACTCCACTAGGAGCCATTCATAGATTCCCATAAAGCTTTACATTTTGTTGTGGCACTATTAAATACGTATGTGTGTATGTATGTATATCTTCTACAATATGACTTACCCTAAAGTTGCCGCCAAATTTGTGGACTATACTTTAAAGTATAGACTATAGTCCAAATCTACCCAGACCCTAGTTTAGTATATAGCCCAAACTATTAAAGTCTGGCTATTCTATAGTCCAGACAACAGTCTACTATATAGTTCTAGTATGTAAACTAAAATCTGGTCGATTGTCCAGATTACAGTCGTGTCTAAAGACAAGTGTGGTCTATAATCTAGTCTAGTTTATAGTTCAGACAATAGCCTATACTCCAGATAGTCTATAGTCCAGACTATAATCGAGTTTAAAGACAATTACAAAAACTACAATCTATATTCCAGTCTATGTACTATTCTGTAATTTACACTAAAGTATAACCTCTAGTACTGTATTCCCCACTACATTCTAAACTCCTGTCCATATCATAGTTAAATCTCTAATCAACTCCACTAGGAGCCATTCATAGATTCCCATAAAGCTTTACATTTTGTTGTGGCACTATTAAATACGTATGTGTGTATGTATGTATATCTTCTACAATATGACTTACCCTAAAGTTGCCGCCAAATTTATGGACTATACTTTAAAGTATAGACTATAGTCCAAATCTACCCAGACCCTAGTTTAGTATATAGCCCAAACTATTAAAGTCTGGCTATTCTATAGTCCAGACAACAGTCTACTCTATAGTTCTAGTATGTAAACTAAAATCTGGTCGATTGTCCAGATTACAGTCGTGTCTAAAGACAAGTGTGGTCTATAATCTAGTCTAGTCTATAGTTCAGACAATAGCCTATACTCCAGATAGTCTATAGTCCAGACTATAATCGAGTTTAAAGACAATTACAAAAACTACAATCTATATTCCAGTCTATGTACTATTCTGTAAATTACACTAAAGTATAACCTCTAGTACTGTATTCCCCACTACATTCTAAACCCCTGTCCAGATCATAGTTAAATCTCTAATCAACTCCACTAGGAGCCATTTATAGATTCCCATAAACCTTTACATTTTGTTGTAGCACTATTAAATACGTATGTGTGTATGTATGTATATCTTCTACAATATGACTTACCCTAAAGTTGCCGCCAAATTTATGGATTCCCCAACAACATAAGTTCTTATAATAAGCAAGTCATCAGGCTTTTCTTTTTTCACTTGTAAGATTTGGAACAAATCAAAATGTTCGATTAAGTTCATATTTTTAATGTTTATTACACTTTTATGATTTTGAGCACCGAACATATTCAATATAACACAGAAAATTACTATTTTATTTTTTTTTTTTATTCATTAATAATCAAAAAGCCTTCATTTTATAAATATTTTATTTTTGCGATTTCTAGCAAACAGAAATTTCTTATTGATAATTTTATTTGCACAATAATTTAAAAAATTGCTTTTAATAAATACTTTTTATACAATAACACAACACTTTTTCTTTATTATATGATTTAAATTTAAATAAAAATCACTTCAAGAATTACAAAAGTTACTGTTAACGAGAAAAAAAAACTAAAAGCTAAACTGGTGTGGTGAATTTGCTTGTTAATTTAAAGCTATCACATCCCAGTGATTTTCGTATATTAAAATGCAGTTCTGCATGGTGGTAAACAATAATGTATAAGTAGCGGGTTTTACTTATAATAAGCCTATACAATGTTTCAGCTTATAAGAGTAGTTATTATAAGTTTTTTAATCAATTTAGTTTTGTAAAAATAAAAGAAAGCTGTAGTTAACTTATTTATGGTTGAATAGTTTAATTTCGTACTTAAAAAATACTTTTATACTTTTTTAGCAATTTGCAAGGTAGCGTTTTTTAGAAAAGCATTGATAACACTAATCACACTACAAGTTAGTGTTGTAAAATGTTAATCAATACGATTACTCAATAACTATGGGTTTTTAGCTAAAGCATTTTATATATTTAATATAAATTTAAACTAATAATTTCTTCAATTTAAAAATAATAAATTTTGTTATGTTTCTATTTATATTGCAATAAATTTATTTTTTTTGTTTCATACTATAAAGTAACCAAAAATATTATTCCCAACAAATAAAGTACTCAGTAATCAAATACTCCTTATTTTTACAACTCTACTAAGCCAACATAGCAGAGTATTATTTTTTCGTGGTCACATTCACAGCTGCGTGTATAGCTAATAAAACCTGAAATAAATGATTAAAATAATAAATAATTAAAAAAGTTTTAATAAAATAAGAATAATTAAATTACTACAAAAATAGTCAACTAAAAAATTATGTTAAAATTTTGCAAATAATCTATTGAAAATCTTTAAAATCAAAAGTGTGCTACACCTTAGATTCTGCTCATACGCTGCTACGTCAACGGCAGCGAAAATTTATATGTACGTGAAGTGCGCCAGGTTTTTATTATTGTTGTTGTTATAAAAGCAGCAAACGCGCGCGCGTTTATTTTCTTTTTGCCTCTCTTTTTTCGTAGTTATCAGCTGTGGTTAAAAAAGAATTTTATGAACTTTTTGAAAAAAATACCAAAATTTATTTAAATTAAGGTAAATATTAATATTTTAATTGGATTTATTGTTGTTTTTATATATTAAATATTGTGAAGATATTGTTTCTTTTTTATAAAGAAGAAAAAAGTGCAGTAATTGCTGTCGTTGCTAAAATGTTGGTGTTAATGTTTCTTTTGTGTTATTCAATTTTTTTTTTTTTTTTTGGGAATTTTTCAAAATTTTTTCTTAAGACATTTTTGTTATTTAATTCTAGATAAATGACTTCTTTTAAACAAAATTATAATTGTATCAAGTTTAATTATGACTCGGAAGCATCTTCAGGTGCTGGGGTAAGTTATGGACCAAGATTTCTAAATTTTAAGCTGAAACATAAAATCATTCCATACACACATACCCACCCATACATACCCTCATCATAATATACAAATTTCATATTAATGTTTTTTACATACTTACAATTACTAATTAAGTGAAATTTTGTTGTTTTTATGTCACTAATATCGCTTTTTCAATTCTAAAATTATCACTGTGGGTTGCGGTTTCCAAGTATTATGTATACATACTGTATACAACACTGGAAACTTGTTTTGTCTTGTTGGAAGTTTAAAAAATTGAATTTTTTGATCGGCATTCCGAGTGTTCACAGATCTTGTTATTGTACTTATCCAACTAAACGCTTATTAACAAAAATATTAACATCTAGACGATATTTTAGTCACTAGCGCAGACTATAGTCTACTTTCCAGTCCGGACTATAATTCCTTTCTATTCTAGACTATAGTCTAGTCTCTAGACCAGACTGTAGTCTTGTCTTTTGTTCCAAGTATAGTCTTGTCTCTATTGCAAACTATAGTTTCCCCTCTGGTCCAACATATTGCCAGGTTTAGTCTATAGTTTAGGCTATTATATAGTCTCTAGCCTAGACTATAGTTTAGTATATATTTCCGACTATAGTCGAGTGTCTATTCTAGACTACAGTTTTGTCCATAGTTCAGACTATAGTCGCGTATTGTTCATCTAGACTATTGTCTCTTCTCTAGTTCAGACTATAGTCTAGTCTGTAATCTAGATTACAGTAGAATCTCTAGTCCAGAAGAGTTTCTAGTCTCGTCTTTTGTCTAGTTTTGACTCCAAAAAATAGACTGCAGTCTACTCTGTACTCCAGATTATAGTAGTGTCTCTAGTCCAGACTGTAGAATCGTCTCTCCAGACTATAGTCTCTACTCCGAAGTATGTATATAGTCTGGTCTCTTTTTCAAAGTATAGTTATAATTTTCATTTTAAGTTTTCCAAACTAAAGAATTTCTATGCTTTTCTCCATAACCTACTAACTTTGACTCATAAAATAAAGCACTTAACAAAACAAAGACTAATTTTATACATTGTAAATCCCCTAGTAAGTCAAAATCTTTCAAAACTTCTACAAATATTAACATCAGTTAAAGGATGATTGTATGAAACATATCCAATATTCCGCTTAGATTTTACACTAAACATTTAGACATTTTTTGGAGATAATTTAGAGAATCATTTCATTTCAATCATTCCATCGAAATACAGATCATTCTTCTACAATAACAGTCCACTTATAGGGCAGATTGTATATTAAAACACTATTCACAGCTGACGTGCTTTGTTTCCCTAAATAAGTTCACCATTCACTCCCCATTATTGTATATACAAGTTCTCTTTAAAAGTTAACAATCTTTTTCGGTCTCTTGTTCTCTTTTACTCGAATATTTTTTCACTTTTTTTTATGCTAAAGGGTCTTTAGATAATAAAATTGTTTTATTAATGATAATTTCAAATTAAATTTATCTTCATTTTCCATTACACTTTTAGTTTTTTAACGAAATTTTAACGTTTAATGTTAGAAACATATTTTCATGTAGAGAATGTAACTGCATTTTGTTGTAGTTTATGTTTGCTATGTGTTTTTTCGAAAACACAAAGGGGGAAATTAGAAAAGAAATGTTACCCTCTCTAGCCATACTGCAGTTACATGATTGACATGGTTGTTTTAAACAAACACACGGTTACCTACATATTAGATTTATGTATGTGTGTATATACAAAACAAAACATACAAATATACTATGGTTGTCAAAATTTGAGGAAAATTTCCTAAAGTAGATATCTCCCTGCGAGTGTGCGTGTATGAGTGTCTTTTGCCAGAACGTCTGCGTGCCTGCGTACGTGTACACTAGTTTTATTTTGCATTAAAGGTTGAAAGATTCTTTTAGGGTCATAAAAATGTCTAAAAGGAAAACCCTCATTCATTATTCAAAGAAAACCAGTAGTGTTTTTGTTTGAAGTGAGTTCTTCTTTTTTAGGTCTCTGAGCTTCGTTTCTCTTCTCTTTTTAGTTTTAGTTTTAAACAAAGAAAATTTGTTTCTAGGTTTTCTTATTTTTTGAAATTAGGAAAATTTGTTCTTCATTTATCAAACCCTGTGCATCCTATAAGGTCAAGGTTTTCTTTAAATTTCTAAATATTTTATTATTGGAAAATAATAATGTTTAAAATTTCTGCAAATCTTTACAGACCATATTGGGAGAACATCCTGATTTTGATTCCCTATATCTGGTGCAAGCGCCTTCATATGATAATGAAGTAACTGTAACTACTTCCTATTCAAATTCCAATACAATGGCTTCAACAAAATCCATGACTTTACCTTCGTTAAGTGAGCTCAATAATAATGTGGAAAGTATAACACAAAAAGAGGCCTTGAAATCTCAACAACGTGAATTAATGTTTGGCATACCCATCAATTCTAGCCAAGAATCATCATTTGAGGGTTTTGGTTCTAGCCCTTTTGATAAGCTGCAACGTCTCTTCTATTCCAATCAAGCACAAGATCAGCAACCCTTAGCGGAAAATAATTTAAAATTGGAGAATCATTTAAAACCTCAACAAGTCACACAAAATCCTTCTCCTGGTAAAATGTTATTTTCCAAATTCTACGATACTATTATAGAGGAAAACAGCTGTAATGCGGTAGATATACAAATGTCCCGGGAAATGGACAACAATGGCACCCTGACTAGAAGAACAAGCATAGAAAATCATAATTCCTATAATAGTGATATGAATCCTTCTTCAGAATTATCATTTAATGGTAAAATAAAAAGTTTAAATCAAACACAGGAAGCAAAACAGACATCAACTGCCCAACCTGTGGCTACTAGACGTTTATCTAGTTTAATGGAAACTTCTCTTAATACCTCACAACAATTTTCCGAATCTTTTATATTGAAAAAATACAGCAATGAAAAATCTCCCGATCTTTTCGGGGAAGATGAGGATGAAGAAGAAGATGAAGAAGACGTAGAGCCAGAACAAGAACCTGACGAAACTGTAGAATACGAAGAACTAGATGATCACGCACAAAATCTTAAAACCATACCCGAACATGCAACAGTATTAAATGAATCCCAACCTGCTCTTGTTACCTGCAATTTAGCCGATAACTCTTTCAATTGTCCCACCGAATCTAGTTTTGCCAACGATGATCAAACCATGGACTGTAGTTTAACTCAAGGCAGTTGCTTTGGTGTCAGTGGCAATTCTTCTGACTCCTATACACTATTCAAAGACAATTGCCGGCGTGAACGTGAAATGTTGAGACGTATACGTAAATGTTTGGCTGGTATTTTGCCACCACCCTCGGTAACAATACCACAATTGGATATGGTTAGTGCAGTGTTATCGAAAAAGAATGATATATTCAATTTCATTGAGGACATAAAAGAAGAGGCAGCAAAACAATCTACAGCTATTGATGGTGCATCTAGCAGCTCCTCAAGACCGCCAAGTTTATTTAGACCTACACACAGTTTAGAGGAGACAAAAAATATGCCATGGCGTGATATCTTAAGTGTGAGACAACATGGTTTGTGGTGAGTTTTAAACACTTTTAAAAAATGTATTATGTTTCTTGACAAAGATATAGAATTTGAAACAAAATTTTTAATATAAAATTCTCTCATTTCAGCTACAATTTAAACAAGGCCTCTGAAAACAATGAATACCTCAGTTTATCAGTCATGGAGCGTTTTATCGGAGCCGAAACCGCTTCTTCATATCTAAATTCGCCCTCATCAGCTAAGAAACGTAGCACACGTCTAAAGTATGCAAAACTTTATTCTTTAACAAATAAATAAACTAATTTTTCTTTTAATTTATAACTAGATTATTATGTCAATCACCCGGCAATCGTTTAAGTCATTTGGCCAAAAGACGTGCTATATTCTCATCCGCGAATTTGGCCACACAAAAAACTAGTACTCTAGTCGGGCCACAAATTTTATTGGATAAAAAGTAAGTTTTTTTAATAGATCTTTAAAATTAAAGTGTTTTTCTAATCAAATGTTTCCGATCTTTTTAGGAAAGTTAAAAATCGCCGCAAGGCTACTCCCAAACGTATGACACCGGGCAGTAAAAAGAAAAGTAAGTAGATTTAAAACAATTCCTGAACGATGAACAAGTTTTCTGTAGAAAACTGATCGATGAACAAGTTTTCTATAGAAAACTGATCGATGAACAAGTTTTCTATAGAAAACTGATCGATGAACAAGTTTTCTATAGAAAACTGATCGATGAACAAGTTTTCTATAGAAAACTGATCGATGAACAAATTTTCTATAGAAAACTGATCGATGAACAAGTTTTCTATAGAAAACTGATCGATGAACAAGTTTTCTATAGAAAACTGATCGATGAACATGTTTTCTATAGAAAACTGAACGATGAACAAGTTTTCTATAGAAAACTGATCGATGAACAAGTTTTCTATAGAAAACTGATCGATGAACAAGTTTTCTATAGAAAACTAATCGATGAACAAGTTTTCTATAGAAAACTAATCGATGAACAAGTTTTCTATAGAAAACTGATCGATGAACAAGTTTTCTATAGAAAACTGATCGATGAACAAGTTTTCTATAGAAAACTGATCGATGAACAAGTTTTCTATAGAAAACTAATCGATGAACAAGTTTTTTTTATAGAAAACTGATCGATGAAATAGTTTTCTATAGAAAACGTTTCGATGAAATAGTTTTCTATAGAAAACTGATCGATGAACAAGTTTTTTTTTTATAGAAAACTGATCGATGAACAAGTTTTTTTTATAGAAAACTGATCGATGAACAAGTTTTTTTTATAGAAAACTGATCGATGAACAAGTTTTTTTATAGAAAACTGATTGATGAACAAGTTTTTTTTATAGAAAACTGATCGATGAACAAGTTTTCTATGGAAAACTGATCGATGAACAGGTTTTCTATAGAAAACTGATCAATGAACAAATTTTTTTTTTTTTTTTGTTTTTTATATAAAACTGATCTTTATTAGAAACAAGATTTCTTTAGAAACTGATCGTTGCTTCAAGTATTAAATTTGTTTTTCTATCTCCTTTTAGACCGCAAAACACCCAGTTCTTCGGCACGCAAACGTTTGTTCCGTAATGACCTAGTTAAGCCCGGACCATCACGTGAAACTTCGAAACGAGCCCTATTCCAGAGTCCTGCCAAACATGTACAACAACAAAGAGCTACTGTACCAAAACCACCTGCCATGAAACCCGAATTAGCAAATCGTGTAGAAAAATCCAAAAGAGCTTTACTCTTCACACCCGAAAAACAACAACAGCAGCAACAGAAATCTGCAGCAACAACAACATCATACTTTGCTCCCAGTACAACCACACAATTGGATATGTTGCTGAAACGTAAACGTAATCATTGTGATGATGCCGAAGATGTTGACACCTCAGAATTGACTGCACAAAGTAGCAAACTATTTAAAGGAAATGGATCGACTGGTCTTACCCCTAGGGCACTTAAAATTAAAAGTCAAAGTTTCTGTATTGGGGCTGGTTCCTCAACGAAAAACAGCAAACAATTGCCCTGTGCTTCCAGTTCGTTTACAACAGCTTCAAATATGTCACTGTGTTCCAGCAGTAGTGGTAGCAATAGTCAGTTGCAATTGCCACGCACTAGTTCAGTGTCTTCCTTATTGGGTTCGAAACTACAAAAAGCCTATTCGGATAATTTGGCACCCTCGAATAGTTTGACAGAAAATCAAAAGAAAAAATTACTTTGGGCCGTTTCACAGGCCTTGCAGGAGAGAAAAATTAATGCTAAACATGAAAGTTTCAAACAATATGCCTCCATTTTGGCTCGAGTAGTGAGAAGAATATTTCAAGAATTCTATCAGAAAAGCAGTACCAGTAATAGTGAGACTATGTTAAGGTAAGTTGGAATGTAAAATGATGTTTACAATAAAAATATTTAATATTTTTGTTATGTTTTTTTAGATTGGCCAAAAAATATGTTTATCCAGTAACCGCTGGTTCCTCCGCAGATGATATTTACCTGCAGGCCAAAGCACAAATCGAAGATACTAAACGTCAGTCAACCACACGTCTGTCCGGCTACATAGGCCCCGAAGAATACCAGCAACTTAAGCAACAATCATCGCAAACTCTGCTCACACAAACACAAAGTCACAAAGGTTCCCTACACAATATTTTCAACACCGACAACTCATTCGATTCCTTTGGTTTGATTAGTCAAACATCATCGGGCTTTTGTGGTTCTACCAATGGCATGACAATGTCACAAACAAGTTTTCTGGGTCAAATATCTCAAGATATTATAACTGCCGATTCATCACAGACTTCCAACTCCTGCAGTGCCTCAAAGACCATACAAACATGCCCTTCACTACAAAACAGCTCCTCGAAAAGTAATCTCTGTGGTGTGGTATTGCGTGAAAATGTTGACTGTGATATCAGAAGATCAGCTCAAAAGAATTTCACCGGCAAAGATCAACGTAATATGAGTCCCTATACAGGCGGTAGTAATGGTTCGGCCGTCAAGGCTCACTCACAATTGGTTACAGATAGTGCTAAAGCCAGACGTCAAATATCTTTTGATAGCTAATAGCTTAAGGTACACAAACACAAGCAGAAAACGTTTTCGTTATAATGAAAAGACGCGTTCTACATTATATTTGTTTAAGTTGCTGTAGTTTGTAATTTAGTTAATTGTTCTTTTTTTTTAATAGTTTTTAAAGTTTTCATTTTCTCTACTCTTATTACACAACTTTAAGGTTGTAAAATTTTTTGTTTATTTAAACCTTATTCCAGCTATTTTTATTTAGGTTTTTATTATCATTTCATTAAATTTTGTTTTTCTTTTTCATACCCTATTCACTTATTCACAATTTTATAAGACAAAAATATTTCTATAAAATTACAAAAAAAAAAAAAATTATACATATAAAACAAATTGTGAATTGTTTAATTATTTTTTTTATTTCACTTTCATTATTATTTTTTAAAGATCTCCTCCCCTCTTTCATTGCACAAAAGTAAAAGCTAAAAATTTATATTATTGAGTTTTAAGCTAATTTTGTTTTTATTTTTGAAAATTTCTTAACGACATTAGTACTTTGAAATAGATTTTTAACAAAACCAATTTCAAGTTGTTAAAAATGTTTTGTCGTTCGTTCTTGGCTCCCTAATACAATTTATTTAATATAAAATTTGCAATATTCTTAAATGAAAACTAAATACATACGTACATAAGTTTTAAATGACTTTTTTTATTAGAAAAATTAAGTAATTAACGTTTAAATAATTAATAAATAAAAAAGTAACTGAATTCTTACTAAAAAATTAATTATTTTTTTTTTAATGTCGCAGCAAACAATTTCGAATTGAAGAAAGTGATCGATGAAACGTTTTCTATACGAAACTGATCGATGAAAAGTTTTCTATAGAAAACTGAGCGATGAACAAGCTTTCTATAGAATACTGATCGATGAACAAGTTTTCTATAGAAAACTGATCGATGTAAAAGATTTCTATAGAAAACTGATCGATGAACAAGTTTTCTATCGAAAACTGATCGATGAACAAGTTTTCTATAGAAAACTGATCGATGAACAAGTTTTCTATAGAAAACTGATCGATGAACAAGTTTTCTATAGAAAACTGATCGATGAACAAGTTTTCTATAGAAAACTGATCGATGAACAAGTTTTCTATAGAAAACTGATCGGTGAACAAGTTTTCTATAACAAACTGATCGATGAACAAGTTTTCTATAGAAAACTGATCGATGAACAAGTTTTCTATAGAAAACTGATCGATGAACAAGTTTTCTATAGAAAACTGATCAATGTAAAATATTTCTATAGAAAACTGATCGATGAACAAGTTTTATATAGAAAAGTGATCGATGAACCAGTTTGCTATAGAAAACTGATCGATGAATAAGTTTTCTATTAAAAACTGATCGATGAACAAGTTCGGTTTTGTATAGAAAACTGATCAATGAACAAGTTTTCTACAAAAAACTGATTGTTGTAAAGGATTTCTGTAGAAAACTGATCGATGAACAAGTTTTATATAGAAAAGTGATCGATGAACCAGTTTGCTATATAAAACTGATCGATGAACCAGTTTGCTATAGAAAACTGATCGATGAATAAGTTTTCTATTAAAAACTGATCGATGTAAAAGATTTCTATAGAAAACTGATCGATGAACAAGTTTTATATAGAAAACTGATCGATGAACAAGTTTTCTATAGAAAACTGATCGATGTAAAAGATTTCTATAGAAAACTGATCGATGAACAAGTTTTCTATAGAAAACTGATCGATGAACAAGTTTTCTATAGAAAACTGATCGATGAACAAGTTTTCTACAAAAAACTGATCGATGAACAAGTTTTCTACAAAAAACTGATCGATGAACAAGTTTTCTATAACAAACTGATCGATGAACAAGTTTTCTATAGAAAACTGATCGATGAACAAGTTTTCTATAGAAAACTGATCGATGAACAAGTTTTCTATAGAAAACTGATCGATGAACAAGTTTTCTATAGAAAACTGATCGATGAACAAGTTTTCTATAGAAAACTGATCGATGAACAAGTTTTCTATAGAAAACTGATCGATGAACAAGTTTTCTATAGAAAACTGATCGCTGTTTATGTTTTCTATAGAAAACTGATCGCTGTTTAGAAAACTGATCGCTGTTTAAGCATAAAAATAATCTCGTTTTCGATTTTAAATATTTATTATATTTATATTGATAATTTTAAAGATTATATGATATTTATATATAATATTATACTTAAAACATAACACTAACTATCTACTTGCGCCAATACTGAGCCAATTTATGTATTTGTTCTACCAAAGCTGGCATCACAGCCGTTATCGATATATCCAAAAGACCCTGTAAATGTTGAACGGCTTCTTCGTCGGTTAAACCTAGCTGAAGATTTTCCTCTACTTTCTTAACAGCCTTATCGGGTTCCAAAGCAATATCGGGTACAGAAGCATCTACCATAAGAGAGAATAAATTCAAAACTACATTTGCATGACGCCTTAAATGTAAATATGCAGTATAGCATTGTTTGCGGAATTCATGATGATGTTCTGAGCTAACACCACCCATAGCCTCAACCATTTCTTTGCTTAACTTCATGGGTGGTGGCATAGGTTTGGGATCACGACCCAATATATAACCGAAATCAATGTGAAATAATTTGCCATTGGTGGTCAGTAGTAGATTATCCAAATGACGATCACCCACGCCTGTGATAAAGAAATATTTGAATATAACAACAAATTCAATATATTTTTTTACTTTCTAAAACTTTACCCAACAAATAAGTGATCACACAATAACCCGCACAACTTTTTATATAAGTATCCATGGTTTCTGGTAAAATACCATAAGGTCCCGATTCGCATGGATTGTGTTTACGAAAGAAATTATGTATACTGCCTTCACGCGCCAACACATCGGCCACTGTATACGAATCTATATATTGTAGAAAACCATGTTTTGAACTTGTGGCCAGCACTTTATAGGGTGTCAATTTGAGATCTAAATTTTCACGTCTTAATAATTTATCCATTAGAGTGATCATTTGTAGTATAAGTTGATCTTGTCGTAAATCATCGCCATGCTTAAAAATAGCCACATACTCATGAGCAGCTATAGATGTGACAAAGGTTAATCTAAGAAAAGATTTTCAATAATTAAAAGGTTTTCATTATAAGGAGTAATTTCTTGAACACTGATTTCTCAAGAAAACTGATCGATTTAAAAGAACAAGTTTACTGTAGAGATCATTGAACAAGTTTTCTATAGAGAAATGATCAGTGAATAAATTTTCTATAAAAAACTAATCAATCAAGTTTTCCATGGAAACTTGATCAAGTTGTTTTATCGTTGACAACTTACTTGGCCGGCATTAGAGCACTTTTAAATAGCGACGTCTTTGAGGGAACAATTTTCGTTATATAAATATCCGGATCCAAAGGAAATGGTATGGGATCAATATTGGTGAAATTAATCTTAAATGTATCCGTTTCATTTAAAAGTTTTTGAAACTTTTCGGTTTTCTTATTACGATTACCCGTTTCTTTGGCTACAATCTTTACCAAACGCACCAACTCATCAATAAAACGTTGCTGCTTCTTGAGGTTATAGAAAATGCCACGCAAATGAAAGTTGCCATTCTCTAAAACTTTCATAAACATTTTCAAAACCATATCGTACATTTCATGTACTCTTTCATCCTGTTTACGTATAGACTCTTGATCTTCCACTTCTATCGATAGATACCAATATAAATAATTAGCTAAAGTGGGATTTTTGCAGGCCCGTTGTATGAGGAATGTGGCTAGATTGGTGGCGGAATTGGCCATAGTGGAATATTGCACATTCGTATTGGTATCACTCATTAGAGTATTCGATACATCAGAGGTTAAAGAACCAATAGAAGTTTCATTTTCATCGGCTAATGAAGAATTCACCGAGATGGCCATGGGCATGGTTGAGGAACGTTCAATTTGAACATTAGCACGCTGTAAGTTATTGCGTTGAGTCGTAGTTAGTAGGGAGGAAGTGCTGCCTCCCGCCACCGCTCCAACCGCACCCACACTTAGTTCAGAACACAAAGAACTCTGATCGAATAGCGTAGAATTATCATCCAAAGAACGTACTATATCACGATCGGGGAAAAAACGTTTGTGCGATTCCATTATATCGGAAAAGTTTTCATATTTTAAAGCTTGCACTAGCTGCAGCAAATACAGCAATAAATCTTCATCGGGAGCCTGAGCCAAACGACTTATGGCATATTTACGCACTTGAGGATGTTTAAAGGCGGGACTTAACAACTCTAAGGCATCTTCCACATCCATAGGAGCCCATTTACTTAGTAAAATTAAAGCCTGCTGTACTTCGGCTTGTGTTTCCCAATTGATGCATTTCAAGAATTTCGTCAAAGCTTTTTTGTGGGAACATAAATAAAAACGGAATTTCCATAATAAATCCTGTTCTTCACTATTCAAAACACAAGTGGGTGGATAACGATATACAATCGTGTGTAATTGATCACGTATGTTGGCGGTAGGTTTGGCATCACGATCAGATATCCTAGATCTTTCGGAACGCGCCAAACGATGATGTTTTCGTTCTACTAAGTTTTCCTGTTAATGAAAAGAAATTAAGTTGTTGTTAAAAAGTAATTAATTTATTTATTTTTATCATATTACATAATATTTTTGTAAACATTTTTCAAATTTAAAAGAACGAAAACGTTTTATACGATATTTTATTTTACGCATTAGACCATCGAAATATTTTAAACATTTTTCTTTAAATTCCTTAATTTTGAAAAAATATATAAATACTTTGGCGTTAGTAGCAAATTTAACGTTTGTTAGTTTAAGATAATAAATGTTTACTGAACAAAGTTTTTGCGCCATAACATTTCTATGGATTTTAAAACAGTTGAATAGAAAATTTTCAATGTATATTTTGTAGGGTATGAACCTGAACACTTTCAGAATATCCCCCACATAGAATTATTATTGTTTATTTTGTTTATATTGTTGCAAGGTCAGAGTCAGGGCGAAAGACTCATTGTCTCAGGTCGTTTGTTTTGTGACACTGAACTCATTTACATTAAGACAATTGGTTTTTGTTTATAAAACACTTGACTTCAACAATGTAACAGAAAATAATTTGTTTTTAGTTTAATATTATTTTATTTTTATTCATTTTTGTTTCAAAAAATATATTCAAAAAGAGCTAACTCAATCTTGGGTCGAAGTGAGTTTTTCATGATAAACGATTTATCGAAAAATTTATTAAAAATTTTCTATAAAAACAAAATTTATTTAAATTTTTCTATATAAAAAGAAATTTTATAGAAAATTTTCTATAAAAACAAAATTTTAAGAAAAATTGTCTATAAAATGATAAAATTCAAAATTATGTTTTATTTACCTGTAAAATTTCCGAATCTGGAACTGTAACCAATTTTGGTTTACTTAAAAATTTGTAATTTTTATCTCCCTCCGGTTCAAAGTACACAATAGAATACTAAAAGAATTAAAAAAAGTTAAGAATAACTAACACCTTCCACTATCTTCCTCATCAACACTTACATTATAACAATCATCCACCACCACAGTGGGAAATTCAATCATCAGATACATATAATCCGACATTCTCTTTTCACGTTCATTAATCAATTCGATTTCACGAAATGTTAGACGATCCAACCAATCGACTTTTTGTATTTGGCCATTACGATGTTTTTTCGCCAATTTACCCAAACGTTGCATTTGTGATTTCGAAGAATCCTTACCCTTGCCGGGAGTCTTAGAGGGATAACTACCATCGCCCTCTACACCCAACCATATTCTTAAGTCGTACATACCCTGGCGAAACATGCCATTCTTTCCAAATAATGATATAGCAGTGCCGCCTATAACGGATGTCTGGCCAGCACCAGCACAATCGAGTATGGTGAGTACCAACATGGCAGTACGTGGTAAGTGTGAAAATTGCAAAGGTAAAGTAACCCATTCATTCCAGCTCCAACGTTTGGTGAACGACTTATAGGAAGTGGTAACTGGTAGGCAGTAGGGGCGACCCTGGTTGAAAATTTGCAAACGTACTTGAAAAGAGGGGCATTCTTCGGAATAGAGACCGGAAAAGCGTAATATAGGATCTTCTAGGAGTTTTTCAAAATCTGGTTGGCGTTTTTTGCCTTCCAAAGTGCCTCTAAAATTCAGAAAAAAAAATAAGCTATACATGATTCATGTTGTATTAATTAACTTACACTTTGATTTGCACCAATTCATGTAATGATGAACTGTAGATATAACGAAAATAATCATTTGGTTGATCCATTACTTTAATTTAGTAATAATTTATTAATTTTATATGGTTTGAATTAAAAAAATCCTCCCCTTTTTTTCCCAGATAAACTATTTTCTGTATTTTTTTCACAATATAAACAAAACGTAAACAAAAGAAAGGTACTGCACAGCTGTTTACAAGGCAAATTTATTAGGTGACAACAAAGGTGTATGTTTGTTTTTTTTTTTTTATGGCAAATGTTTGACAGTATTGGTTGCCAGCTAATTTTTTATTTAATGACTTTGACAGTTTGGTGTAGGTTTTTATGTAAACAATATTGATTGATATTAACAAATTTGATTGATAGTTAAGTGCTACCAGATGTATGGAGAAATAAAAAATACATTTAGGAATTTTGTTAAAGACAAAAACGCTGAAAAATCTAAAATTATCTTCAAAATAGGTAATTAATGGAAAATTTTCAACAAAATATTTTTCAAAATGTTTTATAAACAAGAGGTATTTATCGACATTTTTCTATAACAATTTTAATTTCTTTGAAAATTTTGAAAACTTGTTTAAAAATTTATAAAGAAAACTAAAATCAAAATTTATCAAAAATTTTCTATGAAATCAAAATTTATCGAAAATTTTCTATGAAATCAAAATTTATCGAAAATTTTTTATGAAATCAAAATTTATCGAAAATTTTCTATGAACTCAAAATTTATCGAAAATTTTCTATGAAATCAAATTTTATCGAAAATTTTCTATTAAATCAACATTTATCGAAAATTTTCTATGAAATCAAAATTTATCGAAAATTTTCTATGAAATCAAATTTTATTGAAAATTTTCTATTAAATCAAAATTTATCGAAAATTTTCTATAATATAAAAATTTATCAAAAATTTTCTATCAAATAAAAATTTATCGAAAATTTTCTGTTAAATTAATATTTATAAAAAATTTTCTATGAAATCAAAATTTATCAAAAATTTTCTATGAAATCAAAATTTATCAAAAATTTTCTAGAAAATAAAAATTTATCGAAAATTTTCTAAAATCAAAATTTATCGAACATTTTCTATTAAATCAAAATTTATCGAAAATTTCTATAAAAACTAAATTTATAAAAAATTTTGTATAAAATAAAAATGTATCAAAAATTTTCTATCAAATCAATATTTATCAAATAAAATGCAAAATTTCACAGCAGCAACACTGTTAAATTTACATCAAATTGCCCTATTCCCAAAAATATCCCCGTTTTTATTGCTAACTTCTCGTTTGTTATGGTAAGCTAAGGCGAATTCAAAAAGTGTGGAGAATCAAAACAAGCCGTATAAAAACTGGCGGGCCGGTAGCATAAAGTAAATTAATTGTTTTTTTTTAATAAAATTTATTGCAAAATTATAAATAAAATAATAAATTATAAAATAAACAATGTCCTCGGCCTCAAATAATGTCATGTAAGTAAAATATTTACAAAAGAATTTGCTAAAAATGTATTTAAAAACGTGTTTACATTTTTCTTTGCAGTACGGACTGGAAACGTTTGTGGCAACTGGTGTCTGGTATACATCATGAGACACCTGAGTCTACGGTAAAAGAAGAACTATTTAATGTTTCCAAAGAATTGCAGGATGGTATATTACAATTTAAAACAGCCAATTCAACTAAAAACAACTTGGAAAAATTGTTAAGTGATAAAAAGCAGGAGAAATTGTTGCCATTTACCTTGAGATTGCAGGAATTGTTGGTAAGTAATGTTTTAAACAAAATAAAATGCTAGATTTGTAATTAAATTACTACTTTATGTAGGATCTAGAATCATTACAATGCTGGGAAATCTTATGTTACTATTTGGCCAATGAGTACCGCGGTTCGGCCAGTTCTCTTACTAGTTTAATATCCACCGAGAACAATATGACACAATTATTGGATGATATATGGGGTTATTACACTTTGGAACGTATGATTGTATTAAAAATTGTTAAAAATCTCTTGATATTCTATAAAGTGCCCAATCATCCCTATCACAATGAATACAAGGAAATTGTAGATAAAATCGGTCTGGACAAGTTGAAAGAATCGTATATGAAACAATTAGAACACTTGATTAATGAACAGCCACCACAAAAACTTACGGCCAGAGAGTTTTTCAACTATCAGGCCAAACTGGTAAATTGGTCCGAAAGAAATGCTCGTGAAATCATAGAAGTTTTACAGATCCTGTTAATATTGTGTGATCATAAACATTTGAGTGTGGCGGAGATTACACGTTTATTCAATTGCTTTAAGCAACATTCGTTTGGCCGCCAACAGGCCTATTTGAGCAGTTCAAATTCTTTGCATGCTGAATTATTTCTACGTTTAGCCTACTCGGAAGTGGCCATATTACTCAAGTGTTTTGATTTTAAAGATGCTCAGGCATCTTCGAAAATATGCCAAGAAATCTATGAGAGTTTAGATAAAGATTTAACACGCATGTGTCATCATCCAGAAAATGGTCCCATTTTATTATCCTGGATGATGTTACAAATACGCTGTTGCAATGCTGCCGAAAATGATGAACAACTTTTGCGTTGCCAGCAAATGGGTAAAAGGGCTATGGATTTGAAATGTTTTAACTATTTGCATAGTTTAATTTCTAGTCCTCTATTTAGGGTGAGTAGATAAATGTGCAGAAATGCAGAGAGAATACTGAAATTTGTGAGCTTTGTTGTTTTTTAGGATGATTCTATGGTGGCTCGTATTGTACGTAAAACTATTTATGATTTGTTGTCCTACTTGTGTGACTATTTCGATGGTGATGGTTCATGTTCACGCCATCCTTTTATTTATGAACTTTTGTGTGAATTATTAAGTTGGCCAAGTTTAGCCAAGGAGTTTTGCAGTAATGAAGGTAAGTTAACTAGAACTGAACTGGAACTGAACTAGAACTGAACTAGAACTGAACTAGAACTGAACTAGAACTGAACTAGAACTGAACTAGAACTGAACTAGAACTGAACTAGAACTGAACTAGAACTGAACTAGAACTGAACTAGAACTGAACTAGAACTGAACTAGAACTGAACTAGAACTGAACTAGAACTGAACTAGAACTGAACTAGAACTGAACTAAAACTGAACTAGAACTGAACTAGAACTGAACTAGAACTGAACTAGAACTGAACTAGAACTGAACTAGAACTGAACTAGAACTGAACTAGAACTGAACTAGAACTCAACAAGAAGAAATCCTTATTGTTATTGCATTTAAAATATTTAAAAATTTTTAAAATTTTAGATGTTGGCGTTCGTTCTCTGTACAACACTCTATTGGAAATATTCCCCATAGACTTCCAGCACATGTCCCTGTTGGCTTGTTCCTTGACCAAAGCTGGTATGGGCAATTATGTAAGTTATCTAAGAAAATATACGTAAAAGCAATTAACATTGAAAATACTTCCTTTTTTCGCCTTAGATTAAAACACAATTGGAATCTTTACCCATACTCACCGATTACTATGATGAAAATAAATACTTTCTTAAATCGGTGGGTGATGATGAATATGTTTTGACACAAACTGTTAAACCCTTTGCCCACATTGATTTCTATATACCAGAAGGCACTTCGACTGCAGTTTTGGCTCGCCCCGAGGGCTATTGTGTACATTTTCGTTTGCCGGTGAATTATTTCAATGTTTTGCATCATGAAATCAATTGTCTGCTGGCCGAGACGCAACAATATTATGGGGAATATGAGAATATAGAAAGAGTAAAACGTGTTAATGAGGGTTTAAAGTATTTGCATGAAGCTTTAAAGAAAACAAAGACATTGGCCAATATAAGTGTAGAAATGGTGCATCCTACTGAGATGTGCATAGATTTATTGAATAAATTTAAAGCGGTACAACAGCCACCGGTGGAATTAATGGCTAATTGTTTGAATGTCTGCACAGCTCTACTGCCCTTGGCTGATGCGGAGATTTTTATACGTGTCATAAATTTGGCTATATTGCCCGTTATCACTAATGATTCTTTGGATGATTATAAGAAATACGCTCATGGTTCTTGTTTCGACTCGAATCTAGTGGGTACTTATTTGGTAGATGTGGAAAAGAAAAAGGAAAAATTTGATTTCCTACAAGCCTATATCAGCTTTCTGCGTTGTTATACCAAATTGCAAAGACGTAAATATTTCCAGGTGGAGATACCCGGTTTAATATTTCTATTGCGTGATGTTTTTCCTCATTTACATGTTTGGAGATTCCAGTCGCAACAGGTTAAACATAAAATTTATGCTGAAATTATGGGTTTTATATGTGACATATTGGATGAGTTTACTTCGTTGGAAAAGGATGTTAAAATACCCAAAGATCATTTGTTGTTAAGAGATATTTGTGTATACTCTTTGTTGTCTATGGAAAATGGTCAGATTCTATTGAGATTTGTAGCCCTGGGCAATGCTTATTTACAACATTGCATGGAAATGGAATCAAATTGGATTGTACAACAGACTCATGGTTTGGTGCTGTTGGTGCGTTTGTCTATGCGCATTCTAATGCAAGTGTTAAAGTTAAAAAGTAATATTTTCAAAACCTCTGAGTTGTCACCCTTAGAAGCCATGATTTATACCCAACCCAAACAAAGAGATACTTTACGCATTATTCCGGTGGTTACTAGCTACATGAGTAATATTTTTGACAGATGGCTGCCTATATTGTCCTGTCGTTTATTGAAAAGAATTGCTTTGGAATTTAACATGTCTCTATTGGCCTGTTTGGATATGGAACCAGATCAAATAAGATTGACTTTTTTGCAAAAGTTACCCGATGAATTGGAAAGTGATTCCATCAAAATAGCCATTTTAGAGTTGATAGAGGCCTGTATAGAGAAACAACCAGGTGTTACAGAGGCCTTCTTTAAGGTCAACTATAACAAGGAAAAACGTATATTTGGCAAAGAACAAAATGCTCAAATCTCCGATAGTATAGTAACCTATATGGAAGATTATTTGGAGGCGGTGTCCAAGGATCCTCATATTGTGGAACAAATAATACCCAGTAAAATTATGAATCTATACCACATGCTGTGGAAACAAAACATGCAATTATTAACAGATTCTCTGCTGCAAAAGCCCAACTTCTGGGACAACTTTTGTCAACCCTTATTTGGCTCGTTTAAGCCTAATGTCAAGGCCTATACACAACTGCTGAATATATTGGCCATAGAAGTATTCTGTACTAATGCTAAAACCAATAATGGTTTGAAAAAAATCTTAACCAAGTTTTTTGAGCCTCAATATTTTGAAAAATGGCTAGATTTTGTTTTCGATTTGCCCAAGACTTCGGTGGATAAATTGCAAGAATTTAATCCCGAGGAAATGCCCGAATGGTTGTGCAGATTGCAGGCTTTTAAAAGTTTCCTTTTAATACTCTTGAAAAAGCAACCCCTGTTCATGGAAATACCCAAAAAACAATTTAAACTTTTAGCCCAAAAATGTTTAAATATTCTAGTAGAACGTTCGGAATATGTAGAGGATTTAAGGCCTTTGATTATTTTATCGGAATTATATCTATTTATTATACTCAGCTTCAAACATGCCTACACCGAAACCTCAGAAGAACATAAACAAATGTTGAAACAATTAAATCATCTTTTAAGCAGAGTCGCCTCCTGTTATAGTGACCTACATGTAAGAGCTAAAGAAGCTTGTCTTTCTATAGCTATTAAATCAGCAGATTTACTTTCTGAGGAACTGACAGAAGACTCCTCCCTATCGTTATCATTTTTGCATTCAGTGGTTCATATAATTTGCTCTGAATTGCAGTATCTAGAAAATGGTGTTAAAATGGAAATACAAAGTAGAAAATCGGGGTTGGAGGAAGCCAAAAGAACTTCTTCCAATTCTTTAGTATTGTGTTTAAATCTTTTAAAGACAGTGGCCGGCATTTTTCACAAAGATGGTTTTGGCAATTGGGATTTTCCCTTTATCAGCAATAAGGTTTTCCAACGTTTGCTAAGCTGCACAGGAGCTATACTACAACTAAACAGTAAACAACAGCTGTCAGTAGAACTACTCGATGTTTTAATAGTCTTTGCTAAAGGCAATTGTTCCTCAGAATTTTTACACTGCGATGTGGGTGATTATCTATGGTTGAAACTTTTGCCTCCCAAGGATTTGCTAGAAGCCAATTATGCTCTCCAACAACCTAAAGATTCTGAATGGACTGTACAGAAATGGTGGCCCATTTATGCTCGTGGTATAGAATTAGTTTGTATACTATTCCAAAAACACTCGTATCATTTCCTAAAGGAGGCCCTACAATTTGTGGGCATTCATGAGGAATACTTAGTAGACTCTTTGTTGTTAAGCAAACAATCACTCGAACCAGCAGCCATGCAATTAATAAAGAGTACCGTAACTTTACTGGTCAATTTGGTTCAATTTGAAAAACAATGGCGTTTGGAGCATTCTCAGTCTTTGTTTAATTTAATGGTGAGTTTTTGGTGTAAATTTGTTGGAAAAATTTTTACATATATTTTGTTTTCTTAGCGTTCGGTACAAATGCTTTTGGGTCATGCCATTTCTATGTTCCATCAGCCTAAAAATTTAAAACTTTTATTAGCCGGCCGTCGTTCTCAAATAGATATATTGAGGGATATTGAAAATGCTGGAATGGTGGATGAAGTTATAACCACTTTTAATGAGTAAGTACAAAATTCCCGACTTTAATAAGATTGTCATTCCGTCTATAGTCTAGTCTAGTCTATAGTCTAGTCTATAGTCTAGTCTATAGTCTAGTCTATAGTCTATAGTCTATAGTCTAGTCTATAGTCTAGTCTATAGTCTAGTCTATAGTCTAGTCTATAGTCTAGTCTATAGTCTAGTCTATAGTCTAGTCTATAGTCTAGTCTATAGTCTAGTCTATAGTCTAGTCTATAGTCTAGTCTATAGTCTAGTCTATAGTCTAGTCTATAGTCTAGTCTATAGTCTAGTCTATAGTCTAGTCTATAGTCTAGTCTATAGTCTAGTCTATAGTCTAGTCTATAGTCTAGTCTATAGTCTAGTCTATAGTCTAGTCTATAGTCTAGTCTATAGTCTAGTCTATAGTCTAGTCTATAGTCTAGTCTATAGTCTAGTCTATAGTCTAGTCTATAGTCTAGTCTATAGTCTAGTCTATAGTCTAGTCTATAGTCTAGTCTATAGTCTAGTCTATAGTCTAGTCTATAGTCTAGTCTATAGTCTAGTCTATAGTCTAGTCTATAGTTTAGTCTATACTAGTCTATAGTCTAGTCTATAGTCTAGTCTATAGTCTAGTCTATAGTCTAGTCTATAGTCTAGTCTATAGTCTAGTCTATAGTCTAGTCTAGTCTATAGTCTAGTCTATAGTCTAGTCTATAGTCTAGTCTATAGTCTAGTCTATAGTCTAGTCTATAGTCTAGTCTATAGTCTAGTCTATAGTCTAGTCTATAGTCTAGTCTATAGTCTAGTCTATAGTCTAGTCTATAGTCTAGTCTATAGTCTAGTCTATAGTCTAGTCTATAGTCTAGTCTATAGTCTAGTCTATAGTCTAGTCTATAGTCTAGTCTATAGTCTAGTCTATAGTCTAGTCTATAGTCTAGTCTATAGTCTTGTCTATAAACTAGCCCTTAGTCTTCTCTATATAAAAGATTCCCTTATGTGATTTTTCTTATTTTCCAGTTTAACCGAAGTAATCATTTTGTGCGTTAAATGTCTGCAAGCCTTCTCACCAAATCTTATCGATTTAATTTGTGAACCGGAATTCTTATCCAGCAAATGGGAACCTATATTTGAAATACGTTTTGGAGCCCCCAAACTAAGTGAAAATGCCATACATCTAACATTTGGTACAGTACTCAGCATAGTAGGAGTCTATACAAAGGTCTTAAATTTGGTAAGTTCAAAAAAACCTATTTTACAAAATCCATATATAATTCCAAACTATACATTTCTCCATAAAGCAAAATTATGGTTTCCATGAAGTGCCTCTAAATGTTTTACCCGAAATAGGCAATAAGGAGTCAACAAATGCATCTACAAATGTTACTAAATCTCCCCAGACACACAATACTTCACAAAGGCCTTTCTCCAAATCATTGTCGGTGGCCTCAGTATCATCGGTAAATTGTCCACCCAATGAATTACTTTCCAACCTAGATGGTGAATTGTGTCTAATGGCCTTAGAACATATACTCACTTTGGCTGCCTCACAAAGTATGTTGGCGTTGAAAAACTCTCTGTTGCCAGTGCGCGAAAAGCAACTTATAAAACGTGAAATATCCAGTGAATTATTATCATACCATGAGTTTGTACGCCGCAAAGTTTTGGTAGAATACAGGGAACATAATAAAATTTGGCACAGACGTAAACATGGGCAAGTGTTAATGCAGCAAGTAGAAGAGCATGAATTGGCATCTACATCAGGAAATGCAACACAACGTTCATCCAGCGATATACACAAAAGACCCTCAACAGATTTGAGGGTAAATGTTGTAAGACGTTTACATTTGCAACAGCATAGGACACCCGCACCAACGGGTAACTTTGAAATGTCTCACATAATAAGTCCCATTAGCGCAAAGAGTCAGCAACCGCAACCTTCAACAAGTCAACAGCCGGCAGCTTCTACACCACACTTAGCAAGATCTGCTTTACGTCGACCAGGTGACAGCACAAACTACGATCCCACTAAACGTGTTCATATAGCTGAAGAAGTTTCAGAAATTGAACCCGCCGCTGAGGAAGAGCAAGAAGAAATCACTTACTTCCCACCCGAAGAACCTAAATATAGTCCTTTATCCTATATACAATTCGTGGAAGAGGATTATTTACATTTTATGTCCAATTTATTCTTCATTATTTGTCAAAATGATTGAAACTGATGCAATGAAATTCTTTGCTGATTAAGGTATTTTTTTATTTTCTTTATTAATATTAAAGTCTTAAACGCGTTTAATTTCAAACGCCTGTTATACAAGTTTAATAAAAAGAAGAACACTTTAAAAGTACATGTCACAATTTTTAATTGCTGCAACTGTTTTATTTAGTTGTATAAACATATGATGGGTCAACAAGAACAGCTTATTGGGAGATCAAGATTTCCTCGCTACAAAGAAACTAAAATGCTGTAACATTTTGGAAGAGTAGCTTATTTTGTGATCATTCATATTTTCCTTCAAAAAATCTATTGTTTGGTTGAAAATCTTTAATCGCATGTAAATTAGTCGAACCACTTTTAAAATGAAAAATTGATATTTTTGGGCGAAAATCTAAGAAATCTTATAATTGCATTAAAACAGGTTTAAATTGATAAAGAAGCTATTCTCCATTGAAAATCCTGTATTTTGACCAAAAACCTAAAATCCGTTAGTAACTCCGTTGAAACACATGTAATCTGGAAAAGGAGTTTATTTAGTGAGCACTTATAGACTTTTTCAAAAAGTTGTAGAGAGATGTCATGGGTTTCGATAGATACATTGGCGCTAACTAACTAACTACTAACTAACTACAACTAATAACTAACTAACTAACAAAAAAAAAAAAAAAAAAAAAAAAAAAAAAAAAAAAAAAAAAAAAAAATACTAACTACTAACTAACTAACTAACTAACTAATTAACTAACTAACTAACTAACTAACTCACTAACTACTAACTAACTAACTAACTACTAACTACTAACTACTAACTAACTAACTACTAACTAACTAACCTACTAACTACTAACTAACTAACTACTAACTAACAACTAACGAACTAACTAACTAACTAACTAACTAACTAACTAACTAACTAACTAACTAACTAACTAACTAACTAACTAACTAACTAACTAACTAACTAACTAACTAACTAACTAACTAACTAACTAACTAACTAACTAACTAACTAACTAACTAACTAACTAACTATCTAACTAACTAACTATCTAACTAACTAACTAACTAACTACTAACTAACTAACTAACTAACTAACTAACTTACTTACTAACTAACTAACTAATTAATGATCCATCTCCCTTCCTCAATTACATACATTGTTTTCGTTGAAAATGTTTCCTCAATTACATACATTGTTTTCGTTGAAAATGTTTCCAATTACCAGAAATTTACTGTTGCACACTTCTCCTATTCATTTGGGTTTTAAAATCTTACAATTGTTTACTTTTATCTATCGCTTTTGCTATTAATGTGAGAACACAACCACTTTTACCTTCAACAATGTTGTATACAAATATTGAGATATTTTTATTTCAGATACAAAAACAAGAAAACGAGCCCCCTAAAGATAAAAAACTATAACAACAATACTTACTTAAGTACTTACGAATCCAATAATTGCTCTTGTACACGTACAATTGTACTCAGATTTTGAGAATCTGAGAGCAGAATTTTCAAACTACATATTTTACAAGAACATTACAATAGTTTTCTTTATATGATGATCAAGCGGCACGAGGGGAAGCTAAAGATTAGTCATTTTTAGTTCCGAAAGTTGAATAAACTTTTTTATATTGTATTGTACCTATTTTATGCGAAAAAAAAAACCCTCTCTAACAACTAGTGTGAAACAATTAGTTGGCAATAGATATTTTAACATGTTTTCCATAAAAAAAACCTTAATTGTTTTCTCTTAATTAGTTTAGCTACGTGTTGCTATGAGAATAATGTGATTTGCAAATGTTTAGTTTAACACAGTTTAGTAACAATTTGAAATAGGTACTTTTCATAGTTTTTAGTACAAACTTAAGCTCATACGCTACATTAATTCATTATTTGTTATGCCAACTACCCCATTAACAAACAGACCCTCTACTAAATATTCAACAGTCAGATACATAAATAACTCAAATTAATCCGATTTAGAACAGGGATGGAAAAAGCGTTTTATTTGAAGGATGTATTTTATGGAAGTTTCCGCCGTTTACATGTTTGGTGGTCACGAAATATGACACGATTTCAATTTGAACGTGTTTTAAAGAAATTACTGTTGATTTTATGTTTTTGATCCAAAAATTGAAGTTTGAAGAAAAATTTGAAAAATTCTTCCATCTCTGTTTAAAAGTATGTTCACCCTTTAACAAACAGTTCTTAAGAGCATAAAACCCTTAAAAGTAACTCATATTAAACTAGTGTTGCCGTTAGATTTTACATATTTTGAATTCTGTCTCAAGCCTTTATGAAGCCTTGAGTCAATTGTGAACCGATCATTACAGACTTTGGTGGAGTAATTTTTTGGATTTAAGCTATTGATTTTCTAATATTGTA
>NW_023994369.1:330000-375104 GCF_015586225.1 Lucilia sericata | reverse complement strand
AATCAATGCTGAGCTCAGTTATTCTAAAAACACATACATACAATCACAAGCGCTTATTGGAGTAAACAGCTTCTAAAACAATAAAAACATTAGAACCTAAAGCAAAACTGAACAAGAACAGATCTAGAACAGAGCTAGAACAGAACTAGAACAGAACTAGATCAGAACTAGAACAGAACTAGAACAGAACTAGACAGAACTAGAACAGAACTAGAACAGAACTAGAACAGAACTAGAACAGAACTAGAACAGAACTAGAACAGAACTAGAACAGAACTAGAACAGAACTAGAACAGAACTAGAACAGAACTAGAACAGAACTAGAACAGAATAGAACAGAACTAGAACAGAACTAGAACAGAACTAGAACAGAACTAGAACAGAACTAACAGAACAGAACAGAACTAGAACAGAACTAGAACAGAACTAGAACAGAACTAGAACAGAACTAGAACAGAACTAGAACAGAACTAGAACAGAACTAGAACAGAACTAGAACAGAACTAGAACAGAACTAGAACAGACTAGAACAGAACTAGAACTAGAAACAGAACTAGAACAGAACTAGAACAGAACTAGAACAGAACTAGAACAGAAACTAGAACAGAACTAGAACAGAACTAGAACAGAACTAGACAGAAGTAGAACAGAACTAGAACAGAACTAGAACAGAACTAGAACAGAACTAGAACAGAACTAGAACAGAACTAGAACAGAACTAGAACAGAACTAGAACAGAACTAGAACAGAACTAGAACAGAACTAGAACAGAACTAGAACAGAACTAGAACAGAACTAGAACAGAACTAGAACAGAACTAGAACAGAACTAGAACAGAACTAGAACAGAACTAGAACAGAACTAGAACAGAACTAGAACAGAACTAGAACAGAACTAGAACAGAACTAGAACAGAACTAGAACAGAACTAGAACAGAAACTAGAACAGAACTAGAACAGAACTAGAACAGAACTAGAACAGAACTAGAACAGAACTAGAACAGAACTAGAACAGAACTAGAACAGAACTAGAACAGAACTAGAACAGAACTAGAACAGAACTAGAACAGAACTAGAACAGAACTAGAACAGAACTAGAACAGAACTAGAACAGAACTAGAACAGAACTAGAACAGAACTAGAACAGAACTAGAACAACTAGAACAGAACTAGAACAGAACTAGAACAGAACTAGAACAGAACTAGAACAGAACTAGAACAGAACTAGAGCAGAACAGAACTAGAACAGAACTAGAACAGAACTAGAACAGAACTAGAACAGAACTAGAACAGAACTAGAACAGAAATAGAACAGAACTAGAACAGAACTAGAACAGAACTTGATCTAATGTAGGACTGAACATACTTTTCCTTTAAACATTTCATTCTTTTATAACTCTGTTTAATTTAATCTATAAAATTTTCATTTAAGCAACATTGTTTATAAACAAACAAATCTCAAACAAATCAAATCTTTTGGTATGGATAATTAAGCATTTACAAAAGAATAACTAAAACAAAAAACAGCAAGACGAAAACAAAAACAAAGAAATTGACAATCTCTCAAAAATATCTATTTATATAGATAAAAGATAGACAGATTGAAACTAAATACATATACATATTTACATAAAATATTCTATGAATGCACACCAATACACAAATAAATATGTATGTTTTTTTATATGATTGTATTGCCATCATAATCATTAAATTGACTTCTCCATTTCTATTGTTTATTTTATACAAAATAGTTTTTCATTTTCTGTTGCCAAGTCATGTTTAACAAGGAAATGTGGGTGTGGAAGAAGGCGTTAGAGCTAAGGGTGGTTAGGATAGTGTTGGGGGTGTCATCATAAATAATGTTTTGAAGAAATCATAAATCTGTAGATTCTTGTCATATTATTGGCACGCTATAGTTATTTAGAAGGAATTTCTAAGCTATATTATAGTTTTATTAAATTATTAAAGAAAATTTTAGTAAAAATGTTAATAAAATTGGTTTTGAAAATAACTTTTTATAATATTTTTTTTATTTTTGAAATTGCTCTCTTTACAATCGTCAAAAATTAGCAAAACTCTTAAAGTTTTTGACAAATTTCCCAACCGTCTAAAAAAATTATTTTTTTTTTTTTTTTTTATTTTTTTGCTTTCGTCCTTGATTTAACTAAAAGCAAAAAGAATTTTTAAAAGTAAATCCAAAAAATGTTTCTTTAGTATAGCAATCACAGCCTACTTTAAGGCTTCCTTAATAGCGTATAAAACAAATATCTATTGACTATGACTTTAGCTAAAATTCACAAACTTATACGAAGATTACTTACGAACCGACACACAAACCTCCACCTAACCACCTCTTAAAGCCTACCTCCTTTTTGAAAAGGATATAGAAGTTTTGTTTTGCTTTCTTTGTTTAGATTTGGCGCCATCATTATATGACTTTTTATGGCTCCACACAAATAAAAATGAATCAAAATAAAACAACCACACACACACACTTACGCCACACATTGTTAAACAGGCATGGAAAACTGAAATTTTGAAAGAGTACCAACTTGTAACAAAAAGAAGAACAATTAGATTAGACTAAAGACTAGACTATATACTAGACTATAGACTAGACTAAAGACTAGACTAAAGACTAGACTAAAGACTAGACTATAGACTAGACTATAGACTAGACTATAGACTAGACTATAGACTAGACTATAGACTAGACTATAGACTAGACTATAGACTAGACTATAGACTAGACTATAGACTAGACTATAGACTAGACTATAGACTAGACTATAGACTAGACTATAGACTAGACTATAGACTAGACTATAGACTAGACTATAGACTAGACTATAGACTAGACTATAGACTAGACTATAGACTAGACTATAGACTAGACTATAGACTAGACTATAGACTAGACTATAGACTAGACTATAGACTAGACTATAGACTAGACTATAGACTAGACTATAGACTAGACTATAGACTAGACTAGACTAGGACTAGACTATAGACTAGACTATAGACTAGACTATAGACTTAGACTATAGACTAGACTATAGACTAGACTATAGACTAGACTATAGACTAGACTATAGACTAGACTATAGACTAGACTATAGACTAGACTATAGACTAGACTATAAGACTAGACTATAGACTAGACTATAGACTAGACTATAGACTAGACTATAGACTAGACTATAGACTAGACTATAGACTAGACTATAGACTAGACTATAGACTAGACTATAGACTCGACTATAGACTAGACTATAGACTAGGACTATAGACTAGACTATAGACTAGACTATAGACTAGACTATAGGACTAGACTATAGACTAGACTATCGACTAGGACTATAGACTAGACTATAGACTAGACTATAGACTAGACTATAGACTAGACTATAGACTAGACTATAGACTAGACTATAGACTAGACTATAGACTAGACTATAGGACTAGACTATAGACTAGACTATAGACTAGACTATAGACTAGACTATAGGACTAGGACTATAGACTAGACTATAGACTAGACTATAGACTAGACTATAGACTAGACTATAGACTAGACTATAGACTAGACTATAGACTAGACTATAGACTAGACTATAGACTAGACTATAGACTAGACTATAGACTAGACTATAGACTAGACTATAGACTAGACTATAGACTAGACTATAGACTAGACTATAGACTAGACTATAGACTAGACTATAGACTAGACTATAGACTAGACTATAGACTAGACTATAGACTAGACTATAGACTAGACTATAGACTAGACTATAGACTAGACTATAGACTAGACTATAGACTAGACTATAGACTAGACTATAGACTAGACTATAGACTAGACTATAGACTAGACTATAGACTAGACTATAGACTAGACTATAGACTAGACTATAGACTAGACTATAGACTAGACTATAGACTAGACTATAGACTAGACTATAGACTAGACTATAGACTAGACTATAGACTAGACTATAGACTAGACTATTGACTAGACTATTGACTAGACTATAGACTAGACTATAGACTAGACTATAGACTAGACTATAGACTAGACTATAGACTAGACTATAGACTAGACTATAGACTAGACTATAGACTAGACTATAGACTAGACTATAGACTAGACTATAGACTAGACTATAGACTAGACTATAGACTAGACTATAGACTAGACTATAGACTAGACTATAGACTAGACTATAGACTAGACTATAGACTAGACTATAGACTAGACTATAGACTAGACTATAGACTAGACTATAGACTAGACTATAGACTAGACTATAGACTAGACTATAGACTAGACTATAGACTAGACTATAGACTAGACTATAGACTAGACTATAGACTAGACTATAGACTAGACTATAGACTAGACTATAGACTAGACTATAGACTAGACTATAGACTAGACTATAGACTAGACTATAGACTAGACTATAGACTAGACTATAGACTAGACTATAGACTAGACTATAGACTAGACTATAGACTAGACTATAGACTAAGACTATAGACTAGACTATGACTAGACTATAGACTAGACTATAGACTAGACTATAGACTAGACTATAGACTAGACTATAGACTAGACTATAGACTAGACTATAGACTAGACTATAGACTAGACTATAGACTAGACTATAGACTAGACTATAGACTAGACTATAGACTAGACTATAGACTAGACTATAGACTAGACTAGACTAGACTAGACTAGACTACATAGACTAGACTAGACTAAGACTAGACTATAGACTATACTATAGACTAGACATAGACTAGACTATAGATTAGACTATAGACTAGACTATAGATTAGACTATAGACTAGACTATAGACTAGACTATAGACTAGACTATAGACTAGACTATAGACTAGACTATAGATTAGACTATAGACTAGATTATAGACTAGACTATAGTCTGCTTTAAAGACTAGACTATAGGTTAGGCTGTAGTCTATTCTAAGGACTAGGCTATTGATTAGGCTGTAGTCTGTTCTAAGGACTAGGCTATATATTAGGCTGTAGTCTGTTCTAAGTACCTAGTCTAAAGACTAGGCTATAAATTAGGCTGTAGTCTGTTCTAAAGACTAGTTAATAGATTAGGGTGCAGTCTGTTCTAAAGATTAGGCTGTAGTCTGTTCTAAAGACTAGTTTATAGATTAGGGTGCAGTCTGTTCTAAAGATTAGGCTGTAGTCTGTTCTAAAGGCTAGACTCTAGAATAGATTATAAAGTGCTGAATTTACCATGCCTGTTCCTCAACATTAGTTCAATCATTTATTTACTCATAATTACAGTTATTCATACACAAAAAAGAAGAGAGCAACAAAAATGCAATAAAATTTATGATAAACCCACCCACTCACTGCTCGACTCGAAAATATCATTAATGTTAAAAGAGTAGTATGTAGAGCAAGTGTTTAAGAGTTGGCTTTTTCGTAACATATTTTAAGGGGTCAAGTGAAAAGTAATGGCTAAAATGTATACATTTATTTATCAAGGAGGCGTTTTAGCTGTGTTTTTTCTTTACAAAAATAATAATAATAATATTGATATATGGCCTGCTTGCAGGGAAAGAAAGTCTCCATATAGATTTAAGTAAAATACTTTTAACTTGTATTAAATCAACATTGATATACATTTCAAGGACATTCATTATTATTTACCCAACTTATTATGTGTCTCTCTTTCCCGCTCTTTTAAGCTTATTTTATACATTAATGTCTAAGTCTTGAACATGTTTTTGGAATAACAACAAAAAACAAACCGAAAAAAACTAATTGATTGACATTTCCTGTCAATGCTTAGGCATATGTTATTCCACATGTTTTTAGGTATCTGTATTTAAACCCACACATACGTATATACATATTAGGAATTCTACCGTTGTACCTCAATTGTCGTTCTTTTGCATAAACATATTTGTACAATATTGTACACTAGATTACCATTAGTTTGTTTTACTAAATGATACAAATATACAAATACATTTTTATACACACATGTATTTTTTCATAAGTATGTGTGTGTGTATGAGTTTCAAATACTAAATACCTTGTATGTCCTTTTAGCTCTAACCACAATTTTGTGGCAAAAAAATTTTGCAAACAGATAACTCATAAATACATTTGTATTTGTTTCTATTTTTCTGATAAAGAGACAATTTTTATTTGGTTGTTAAACTCTACTTAACTTTAAATAAAGATTTAAAAAGTATTTTATTTAAAAAACCTCAAAATTTAAGGAAAATTTTTAAAAATTAAATACATTATAAGATAATAACTATAATTAAAGACTAAAATGGAAGGTTTATTTAACAGAAAGTAATTTAAACCGAGTTTTCTTTCAAAAATTAACATTTTACAGATTTTCTAAAAAAGTAGTATTTCTACTACTTTTTGTAAAAAGTAGTATTTTGAGTATTTTAAGTAAAAGTGGAAAAATTTTAACATTTTTATGAAGTTTTTCAAGAAAATTTATGTTTTTAGAGATTTTTAAAAAGTAGTATTTCTACTACTATTTGTAAAAAGTAGTATTTTGAGTATTTGTTGCTGAAACTAAAATTTAGATAATTTTCTTATAGTTTTTCTTCAAAAATTTAAGTTTTTGGAGATTGTTTTAAAAGAGTAGTATTTTTACTACTATTTGTAAAATGTTGTTTTTTGAGAATTTTATGTGAAAATGTAAAAAATTGTATCATTTTAATCAAGTTTTCGTTGAAAATTTAAGTGTTTTAGAGATTTTTTGACAAAGTAGTATTTAAAAAAAGTAGTATTTCTACTACTTTATGCAAAAAGTAGTCTTTTGAGCATTTTAAGTGAAAATGGAAAAATGTTATCATTTAAATGAAGTTTTTTTTAGAAAAATTAAGTTTTTGGAGATTTTTTAAAAAGTAGTATTTCTATTACTATTTGTAAAAAGTAGAATTTTGAGCATTTTTCGACAAAAAATAGATTTTTATAATTTTCTTGAAATTTTTCGAGAATAATTTTAATAAAATCTACTTTTGAAGATTTTTTTAAAAAGTAGTATTTCTACTACTATTTGCAAAAAGTAGTTTTTTTAGAATTTTATGTGAAAATATAAAAAATTGCAAAATTTTAACGAAGTTTTTGCCCAAAATTTAAGTATTATAGAGATTTTTTGACTAAGTAGTATTTTAAAGAAAGTAGTATTTCTACTACTTTATGCAAAATACTCCAAGTATTTTAAGTCAACATGGAATAATGTTATCATTTTTATAAAGTTTTTTTTTCAGAAAAATTAAGTTTTTGGAGATTTTCTTAAAAAATAGTATTCCTACTACCATTTGTAAAAAGTAGTATTTTAAGTATTTTTCTATAAAAATTAGATTTTTATAATTTTCTTCGCGTTTTCCTAGAATAATTTGAAGAAAATCTAGTTTTAGAGATTTTTTTAAAAAGTAGTATTTCTACTACTTTTTGTAAAAAGAAGTATTTTGAGTATTTTAAGTAAAAATGGATAAATTTTACTATTTTAACGAAGTATTTGTCGAAAATGTAAGTTTTTTAAAGATTTTTTTTAGCAAAGTACTATTTTTTAAAAAGTTAGTATTTTCTACTAGTATTTTCTACTACTAATTTTTGCTACTTTTTCAAAAACAAAATTTTCTGTTACAGTTTAAAGTTATTTTAAGTTTTATAAATTACGTATTGCTCAAAAAACGTATTTTCAAAATAGTAGTATTTCTACTACTTTTTTGCAAAAGTATTTTTTTAACCTTTAAATATTTTAAAATTTGAAATTTTTCTAATAAAACCAGAGAATTTTAAACATAAAACCCAATTTTTCTGAGAAATTAAAATTTTAAAATAGTAGTATTTCTACTACTATTCGCAAAAAGTGTGTTTTTCATCAAATATTAAAGATTTAAAGCTTCCTAATGGATTTTCTTTACAGAAAAAGCATTTTTAAAAAAGTAGTATTTCTACTACTATTTTCCAAAAAGTACTAAAATCGAATAATATTGCAAATTGTTTAATATTACAAAGATTTCTAACTAATTTAACAAGATTTTGTCTATTGTTTAGTTATCTGGTTTGGTCCCTAATAGTTTAATCTCACAAATTATTGTTTTTCTACTTCCTTCTCCCTGCAGATAGCAGTTAAGGTTATAATAAAAAGAAAACAATAAAAGCAAACCGTGTGTAGGTAAATCTTCTCCCCTCTGTGTGTGGTAAAATTATACTACACCTTGTGGTCTAGTGGTGTATATGGATCTGTGTTAGGTTTTTATTTCAATGGATACCTTTTGTTTTATTCATTTATTATACGAAAACCATCATTATTCCAGTAAATTACCTTAAATGTAGACAAAAAACACTTCTCTTACACACACACATGCAAAAAAACGAATCACATTTCAAAAGAAAACAAATATTTGCTTAGAGCCAAAATAATCAAACATTTACATCTGTACATTGAAAACACACTAACACACAGGCAAACATATAAGGAGAACAAAAATGTTACTTCGTTATTGGATTCAAAATATTGTTTTATAATTTTTTAGTACAATAAAATATAGAGTGTACTTTTAGGGGCAATGATGATGAACATGTTTTTGTGGAGATTTTCTACATACATTTTTCTTTTCAATATTTATAACAAAGTTACATTTTATGTAAAAACCAGCGATTTTTAGCTTAAAAATCGATTTTCATTGGAAATTTATCATTTTGAAAAATGTAGTATTTCTACTACTTTTTTCCAAAAGTGCATTTTCAACCTGATTTATTAGTTTTTCTTTACAACTATTAAGATTTTGCCATAAAAGTACATTTTTATGTGCAAAATACTATTTTTTAAAAAGTAGTATTTCTACTACTATTTTCCAAATTTGCATATCGAACCAGATTTATGAATTTTTCATGAAATCTATTAAATATTTGTAGTAAAAGTTTATTTTCATGTATAAAATATAATTTTTAAAAAAGTAGTATTTTTACTACCTTTTTCCAAAAGTGCATTTTGAACCAGATTTATGAATTTTTTGTTAAAACTATAATATTTTGTCCTTAAAGTCCTTTTTCGTGTATAAAATAACATTTTTAAAAAAGTGGACTAGATTTATGAATTTTTCACTAAAACTATTAATTTTGGTCGTAAAAGTACATTTTCATGCATAAAATATAATTTTTAAAAAAGTAGTGCATTTTGGACTTGATTTATGAATTTTTCGTTAAAACTATAATATTTTGTCTTAAAGGTGCTTTTTCGTGTATAAAATAACATTTTTAAAAAAGTAGTATTTTTACTACTTTTTTCTAAAAGGACATTTTTGACTAGATTTATGCATTTTTCACTTTAACTATTAATTTTTTGTTGTAAAAGTGGTTTTCGTGTATAAAATACCATTTTTAAAAAAGTAGTATTAATACAACTTTTTTCCAAAAGAGCATTTTGGATCAGATTTTTACATTTTTTTATAAAACTACTAAAATTTTGTCATAAAAGTACATTTTAATGTCTAAAATACCATTTTAGAAAAAGTAGTATTTCTACTACTTTTTTTGAAAACTAAATTTTTGCCTTTTTTTTTTTTTTTTTGTCTGTAATGAAAATTTCACAATTTAATAATTAAATGACTTTTATCCCTCAAAGTGACATTTTCCAAAATGTAGTATTTCTACTACTATATCTAAAAAGTGTATTTTATTAACAATATTAATAAATTCATGCATTTCATATAAAATCAAGTGAAGATGTGTCATTAAAAAACAATTTCAGGGTACAAAATACCTTTTTGAAAATAGTAGCATTTCTACTACTATTTTTAAAAACTGCAATTTACACTATTTCTATGAAAAAATCATTATTTATTTTTATACATTTTTCAAAAAGCAGTATTTCTACTACTATATCTAAAAAGTGTATTATATTAAAAATATTAACAAATTAATGCTTTTTATGTGAAATCTGGTAATGTTATGCCTTAAAAAACAATTTTATGACGGAAAATACCTTTTTTGGAAAAAGTAGTATTTCTACTACTATTTTCAAAAACTATTTCTATGAAAAAATCGTTATTTAATGAAGAAATTTAAATTATAAGTTGACTTTTTTGCTCAAAACTACATTTTTCAAAAAGTAGTATTTGTACTACTTTTTTAAAAAAATATTGTTTCCATATATTACGCAAATTTAAGGCATTTAGAGGGTTTATTATGCACTAAAAAGCATTTTTTACTTAATTTTTTCTTATTTTAAACAATTTAATTTTTTGTTTAGTTTAGAAATTTATAAATTTTTTCTATATTTTGTTTAATCTTTCTTAAACAGAAAGCTTTCTAGAACAGTTCTTTACTGCTCTAATTCCTATATTTTCTTTCTATAACATTTTTTTTTACTTCTTTCCCCAATTTTCAATTGTTTTTTTTTTTTTTTTTTTTGTTTCATTTGTAGCTAGCTCCTCTTTACAAAAACAACAAAGCAAATCTGGGGGTTGTCTATGCTCTTTACAATACTTGGGGTGCAAAGTTGAAATTCTATTTTCTGTAGTGTTTTTTTCCTTTTTATTTAGAATGTTTGTGATTTTGTTGTACAATGACATAGTTTTAACATTCGATTGCACAAAATTTATACAACTTGAAAAATGGGGTGATAGTGGTGGTGATGCAGAAATCAAACAATAAAACTGAAATATATTTGGCGTTAGTTAAAGTTTATTATGAAGGGGGGCAAAAACTGAACACATATGCATGTGTAAGCAAACTTTTTTGTTCCGTTATTTTAACTCACTAGTTTTATTTGTAAAGTTTGAGGTTTTTTTTAGAGAATAAAGTTTTGTTAAAACCACAGAAAAAAAGTTGATAAAATCGATGCTATAGAAAAAAATATAGAAAAAACAAACTAACTACTATTTATTTGGTAAGAAAAGTTAACAGCTGTAAGCAAAAAATATTGTTATAAAAATTTTGTATGTTTACTAACCCTTTAAAGTTTTCAAGAAAAATTGATTTTGATAATTTAAAAAAAAAGTAGTAGAAATACTACATTTTTAAAAAGGTATTTAATGCCTGAAAATTTACTTTTACCACAAAAATGTAATATTCTTAATGAAAAAACCATTAATCTGAACTAAAATGCACTTTTGGAAAAAAGTAGTAGAAATACTACATTTTAAAAAATGGTATTAAATGTCTGAAAATTTACTTTTATCACAAAAATTAAATACTCTGAATGAAGAAAAGCATAAATCTGGTCAAAAATACAATTTTGTAAAAAAGTAGTATAAATAGTACTATTTTAAACTTTGAATTTTATGCAAAAAAATTCACTTTCATTGCAAAACTTTAATAATTTTAATGAAAATGCATAAATATGGTACAAAATACACTTTTGGAAAAAAGTAGTAGAAATACTACTTTTTTAAAAATGATATGGTATGCTTGAAAATTAACTTTTACAACAAAAATTTAATAGCCCAAGGAAAAATGCATAAATCTGGTGACAAATGCAATTTTAGAAAAAAGTAGTAGAAATATATATTAAATATTAAATTTAAAATAGTAGTATTTCTACTACTTTTTTAAATTTAATAATTTTTTTCTTTTTCAAATTTTTACACTGAATAGAAAGAAACAGTAGCAAAAATTCAACAATTTTATATCTTAAAAAAAAGTAGTATTTCCTACTACTATTTTTAAAAGCTAGTAATTTTAAGCATTTTCAATGTTTTAGAAAACTAGCTTTCCATAAGAATTTAGATTATAGTTGAAGAAAACTTGACTTTTGCTTTTTTTTCGATTTTTGAAAAAGTAGTATTTCTACTACTTTTTTTAAATTTGCTAAAATTTTATATTTTTCATTAAAATTGCTAAAATTTTAATGTTTTCATGTTTTTACTTTAAATAAAAAGTAATTTTAGCTAAAATTCATAACTTTTAGGATTTATAAAAAGTAGTATTTCTACTACTTTTTTTAAAAAAACATTTGTAATTTTTCACTTTTTTGCTTTAAATAATAAGTAATTTTAGTTAAAATTAATAATTTTTATGATTTTTATAAAAGTAGTATTTCTACTACTATTTTTAAAAACCAGTCATTTTAAAAAAAATTGCAAGCTTGTAAACATGTTACCACATGAATTTAGTTTTAAGAACAAGAAAACCTGTCTTTCATTAAGTTTTTTAGATTTTTAAAATAGTAGTATTTCTACTACCTTTTTAAATTTGATAATTATTTAATTTTTCAAGTTTTTACACTGACTAGAGAGTAACAATAGCAAAAATACAAAATTTGTATGACTTTAAAACAGTAGTATTTCCTACTACTATTTTTAAAAACAATATTTCTAAGCATTATTCGAGGTTTTAAGCATTTTTCCATAAGAATTAATATTTAAGCACAAGAAAACTTTATTTTTGCTATTTTTTGGGTTTTTAAAGAAAAGTAGTATTTTTACTACTTTTTTTTAAATTGCGAAAATTTTATATTTTTCATGTTTTTACTTCAAATAGAAACTAACTGTAACAAAGATTGATCATTTTTAGGTATTTTAAAAAAAGTAGTATTTCTACTACTATTTTCAAAAACAGTATTTTTCAAGGTTTTAAGCATTTTCCCCTACGAATTAAGATTTTAGGTCAAATAAACTTGATTTATATGAAAATTATTCAAATTTTTTCACTTACCAGTCTAACAAATAAAACCCTTATAAAGTTAAAGCAGGAAATAATGTTGAGATTTATGTTTAATTAAGTAGTTGTAGAGAAAGAGCAGGCGGCAGGTTCATTTCTTGGGCAATAAACATGATGTCAGATTTTTCTCTAATTTTTAGGTTTTTTATATATTGATTTTATTTGCAATAAATTGTGTTATGCAGGAATTTTGGTTAAAATATTTTCTTTTCACTTCCTGTTAGATTTCTTTTTGTCACTTTACACACGTTTTTGTGTTACTTTTTGCTTTTCTTCTTTGGAGGGGTATTTCTTTTTTTTTTTCTACACCTTTTATGTAGTAAATTTTTTTTTCTCTGGTTATGTTATGAAAGCCTGGTTAAAGAGGAATTTGGGAAAAAACAGCAAAAACTGAAAACTGTAAAGAAAAAAAAAACGAAAAGAAAATCGATTAATTAATGTTTAGCGTGTTGTTTTGTTATTATTTTTATTTTTTGTTGATAAAATTGTTTTGTGTTAAACTTTTCAGCACAACATTCATTCCCTTTATCGAAAGTCAACTAAGGGTTGGTTTTCTTAGTAAATTACAACAGAATTTTTTGTGTTATTATTGTTTGTGTGTTAAATGTTGTATTAGTTATTTGTGTCATATAAATATAGAAAGTTTTAGTTTTTTCTGAATATTTTATGTTACACGTGTTTTTATATAATTGCTAGTCCACACAAATTTCTTGTTAATTTATGACCTTTTTTTACTAAAACACAATAAAAATGTTAGAATTTGAGTTTAATATTCATTTTTGGCAATTTTGAAAATAGTAGTATTTTTACTACTTTTTTTGAAAAAGTAGTATTTTAGTTAAAACTATAAGTTTTAAGCAAAAACCTTAAATTTTTATGATTTTAAAGCAAATTTATGATATTTAAGAATTTTTGAAAAAGTAGTATTTCTACTACTTTTTTAAAAAACTATATTTTTGTTACAATGACATCAACTTTAGCACTTATAAAAACATATTTTTAAGTAAAAGATCAAATTTTAAAAGTTTTTTAAAAATGTAGTATATCTACTACTTTTTGAAAAATCTAAAAATTAATAAATTTCTGTAAAAAAATTCCATTTCACTCTCAGAAATATATTTGAAACCTATTTCGCTTTAATATCCCCATATTAAACACTTTTTAAAATAGTATTATTTCTACTACTTTTTTTAAAAATAATATTTTTTAGCAAAAATGCCAATTTTATTACATAGAAACATATTTCAAGTAGAAATTTATATTTTTAGAGCGTTTTAAAAAAAGTAGTATTTCTACTACTTTTTTGGAAAATCTACCAATTTAATAAATTTCTTCTAAAAATTTCGATTTTACTTCCAGAAATATATTTAAAGCATCTTTCGTTTCAACATCCAAATATTCAATACTTTTTAAAATAGTAGTATTTTTACTACTTTTTGAAAAAAAGACCACTATTTGACAATTTTCTTGCAAAAATGTCCATTTCATTTCCACAACTAGATTTCCAGAAATGTTTTTAAAACATATTTTCACTTAAAAATTCTCAATTTTAACTTCTTTAGAAATAGTAGTCTTTTTACTAATAATTTCACCTTTTTTCCTCAACAATTTAAATTTTGTATCTCGGAAATATTTTTCAAGTAAAAAATTATATTTTTAGATTTTTTTCCAAAGTAGTATTTCTACTCCTTTTTTAATAAAGTAGTATTTTTAATACTTTTTTAACAAGATAATATTATTAAAATTTTGTCGAAAAAATTTCCACTTCATTTTCAGAACTTCCTTTAAAACATTTTTCGCTGCAAAATTCTTATTTTCAATACTTTTTAAAATAGTAGTATGTATTTCTGCAACTTTTTTTTTAAATCATTTATTTTCTCCAAAATATTTAAATATGAAACAAGAAAACATATTACGAGTACAAATTCTAATTTTTAGAGTTTTTTTTTAAAGTAGTATTTCTACTACTTTTTTGAAAAGGTAATACATATTACATTAATTTTCACGAAAAAATTCCCACATCAGTTCTAGGACTACATTTAAAACCAATATTTCACTTAAAAATTTTCCTATTCAATACTTTTTAAAATAGTAGTATTTCTACTACTTTTTTATACAAACATATATTTTCTGCAAAATGTTAAAATATGTCGAGTAAAAATTTTAATTTTTAAATTTTTTTTTAAAAGTAGTAAGTAAGTAAGTTAGTTAGTTAGTTATTTAGTTAGTTAGTTAGTTAGTTAGTTAGTTAGTTAGTTAGTTAGTTAGTGAGTTAGTGAGTTAGTTAGTTAGTTAGTTAGTTAGTTAGTTAGTTAGTTAGTTAGTTAGTTAGTTAGTTAGTTAGTTAGTTAGTTAGTTAGTTAGTTAGTTAGTTAGTTAGTTAGTAGTTAGTTAGTTAGTTAGTTAGTTAGTTAGTTAGTTAGTAGTTAGTTAGTTAGTTAGTTAGTTAGTAGTTAGTTAGTTAGTTAGTTAGTTAGTAGTTAGTTAGTTAGTTAGTTAGTTAGTTAGTTAGTTAGTTAGTAGTTAGTTAGTTAGTTAGTTAGTTAGTTAAGTTATAGTAGTTAGTTAGTTAGTTAGTTAGTTAGTTAGTTAGTTTAGTTAGTAGTGTAGTTAGTAAGTTAGTAAGTTAGTTAGAGTTAGTTAGTTAGTTAGTTAGTTAGTTAGTTAGTTAGTTAGTTAGTTAGTAGTTAGTTAGTTAGTTAGTTAGTTAGTTAGTATTAGTTAGTAGTTAGTTAGTTAGTTAGTTAGTTAGTAGTAGTTAGTAGTTAGTTAGTTAGTTAGTAGTAGTTAGTAGTTAGTTAGTTAGTTAGTTAGTTAGTTAGTTAGTTGGTTAGTTAGTTAGTTAGATAGTAGTTAGTTAGTTAGTTAGTTAGTTAGTTAGTTAGTTAGTTAGTTAGTAGTAGTTAGTTAGTAGTAGTTAGTTAGTTAGTTAGTTAGTTAGTTAGTTAGTTAGTAGTTAGTTAGTTAGTTAGTTAGTTAGTTAGTTAGTTAGTTAGGTAGTTAGTTAGTTAGTTAGTAGTTAGTTAGTTAGTTAGTTAGTTAGTTAGTTAGTTAGTTAGTTAGTTAGGTAGTTAGTTAGTTAGTTAGTTCGTAGTAGTTAGTTAGTTAGTAGTAGTTCGTTTAGTAGTTAGTTAGTTAGTTAGTTAGTTAGTAGTAGTTAGTTAGTTAGTTAGTGTTAGTTAGTTAGTTAGTTAGTTAGTTAGTAGTTAGTTAGTTAGTTAGTTAGTAGTTAGTTAGTTAGTTAGTTAGTTAGTTAGTTAGTTAGTTAGTTAGTTAGTTAGTTAGTTAGTAGTTAGTTAGTTAGTTAGTTAGTTAGTTAGTTAGTAGTTAGGTAGTTAGTTAGTTAGTAGTTAGTTAGTGTTAGTTAGTTAGTTAGTTAGTTAGTTTAGTTAGTTAGTTTAGTTAGTTAGTAGTAGTTAGTTAGTTAGTTAGTTAGTTAGTTAGTTAGTTAGTTAGTTAGTTAGTTAGTTAGTTAGTTAGTTAGTTAGTTAGTTAGTTAGTTAGTTAGTAGTTAGTTAGTTAGTTAGTTAGTTAGTTAGTTAGTTAGTTAGTTAGTTAGTTAGTTAGTTAGTTAGTTAGTTAGTTAGTTAGTAGTTAGTTAGTAGTTAGTTAGTTAGTTAGTTAGTTAGTTAGTTAGTTAGTTAGTTAGTTAGTTAGTTAGTTAGGTAGTTAGTTAGTAGTTAGTTAGTTAGTTAGTAGTTAGTGGTAGTTAGTTAGTTAGTTAGTTAGTTAGTTAGTTAGTTAGTTAGTTAGTTAGTTAGTTAGTTAGTTAGTTAGTTAGTTAGTTAGTTAGTTAGTTAGTAGTTAGTTAGTTAGTTAGTTAGTTAGTTAGTAGTAGTTAGTTAGTAGTTAGTTAGTTAGTTAGTTAGTTAGTTAGTTCGTTAGTTAGTTAGTTAGTTAGTTAGTTAGTTAGTTAGTTAGTTAGTTAGTTAGTAGTTAGTTCGTTAGTTAGTTAGTTAGTTAGTTAGTTAGTTTAGTTAGTCTAGTTAGGTTAGTTAGTTAGTTAGTTAGTTAGTTAGTTAGTTAGGTAGTTAGTTAGTTAGTTAGTTAGTTAGTTAGTTAGTTAGTTAGTTAGTTAGTTAGTTAGTTAGTTAGTTAGTTAGTTAGTTAGTTAGTTAGTTAGTTAGTTAGTAGTTAGTTAGTAGTTAGTAGTTAGTTTAGTAGTTAGTTGTAGTTAGTAGTTAGTTAGTTAGTTAGTTTAGTTAGTTAGTTAGTTAGTTAGTTAGCATCATTATTAACACATTTGAACACTTTCCTTCTTTTCTTTCACCCTATAATTAACTAATTCAACTTTTAATTATTATAACTGCATGTTTGTTTGTATATATTCATAGTTTTAGTTGGCCCAAATTTCTTAATCAATTTTTAGCATTTTAGTATTATTTTTCCTAATTCCCCTAGTTGACTGTTTAGCCAATTTTAATTGTTTCGCTATTTTTGCGTGTTATTTGTGTTCGAAACAAAAAGAAAAGTTGTTGTTTTGAAATAAATTAAAATTCATTAGAAATTGTTTCACTGTTTAGTAAATATTATTATTTTTTATTATTTTAATGTAAATTTTATTATAATTTTTTTCTTTGTTCTTGTATTATTATAGTTATTTCTGGCTAATTTAGTTATAATTGCTAAAAGTTTTACTTTACTACCTTTCAACTTAAGGACAAAGAAGCGACGGATCAAGTTTTCTTTTTCACAAACACAAGTTGTGTAAGTTTGTTTAAATGTTTATTTAATTATTAGCACGCAAAAAGAAGTTATGCGGTAAAAAGAAAGAGGAAATGAAGGTTAACATCAGCTAGAACAGGTAAAATTTTAATAATAAGATTTTTAATTATTTTCCTTTATATTAAATTTTAACTATTAATCGTGTTTTGTTTACTTTAAAAAAAAGTAGTAAATCTACTACTATTTGTCAGTTTCTTCTTAAAGAAATCTCTGTTATGAAATACTGCAATTGCTCTTTACTTTTAACTTCCCTCAATGGCCCTTTAGTTTCCTTCAAGACAATCCCACTTTCTACTACCCTTATAAACACAAACATTTTCATACTTTCTACTTAACATACTCACTCATTCATTCATAAAAACATTTATTTCATACCGTTACATAATCATACATACTAATACAGTTTGGTAAGGTAAAGTTGTAATCCTGTTCGCATTTAATCATATACTCTCACATACATATACATTAATCCTACAACTACTCATAACGGTATTTTAATATAAAGGGAGTAAAAAAAAACTGAAACAACCATGTTTTGCGATTGAAATATAAATTATTCAAATGTTTTTACTTTGTTCTCTTATTTTGCTTTTTATTTATGTAGAATAAATGTATGAGGATCTGAGACACCAACAAAAAAAAAAAAAACTGGAAGTCGTTTGTATAAAACAGGCTTGGACAATTCAGTATAGTCTATAGTCCAGTCCAAATCTAGTCTAGTCTATAAACCAGGCTTGCACAATTCAGTATAGTCTATAGTCCAGTCCATATCTAGTCTAGTCTATAGTCTGGTCTATGGTCTAGTTTATAGTCTAGTTTATAGTCTAGTTTATAGTGTAGTTTATAGTCTAGTTTACAGTCTAGTCTATAGTCTAGTTTATATTCTAGTCTATAGTCTAATCTGTAGTCTATAGTCTAGTTTATAGTTTAGTCTATAGTCTAGTCTATAGTCTAGTATAGTCTAGTCTAGTCTAGTATAGTCTAGTCTATAGTCTAGTCTATAGTATAGTCTATAGTCTAGTCTATAGTCTAGTCTATAGTCTAGTCTATGGTCTAGTCCATAGTCTAGTCTATAGTCTAGTCTATAGTCTAGTCTATAGTCTAGTCTATAGTCTAGTCTATAGTCTAGTCTATAGTCTAGTCTATAGTCTAGTCTATAGTCTAGTCTATAGTCTAGTCTATAGTCTAGTCTATAGTCTAGTCTATAGTCTAGTCTATAGTCTAGTCTATAGTCTAGTCTATAGTCTAGTCTATAGTCTAGTCTATAGTCTAGTCTATAGTCTAGTCTATAGTCTAGTCTATAGTCTAGTCTATAGTCTAGTCTATAGTCTAGTCTATAGTCTAGTCTATAGTCTAGTCTATAGTCTAGTCTATAGTCTAGTCTATAGTCTAGTCTATAGTCTAGTCTATAGTCTAGTCTATAGTCTAGTCTATAGTCTATCTATAGTCTAGTCTATAGTCTAGTCTATAGTCTAGTCTATAGTCTAGTCTATAGTCTAGTCTATAGTCTAGTCTATAGTCTAGTCTATAGTCTAGTCTATAGTCTAGTCTATAGTCTAGTCTATAGTCTAGTCTATAGTCTAGTCTATAGTCTAGTCTATAGTCTAGTCTCTAGTCTATAGTCTATAGTCTAGTCTATAGTCTAGTCTATCTAGTCTAGTCTATATAGTCTAGTCTATTCTAGTCTATAGTCTAGTCTATAGTCTAGTCTATAGTCTAGTCTATAGTCTAGTCTATAGTCTAGTCTATAGTCTAGTCTATAGTCTAGTCTATAGTCTAGTCTATAGTCTAGTCTATAGTCTAGTCTAGTCTATAGTCTAGTCTAGTCTATAGTCTAGTCTAGTCTATAGTCTAGTCTATAGTCTAGTCTAGTCTAGTCTATAGTCTATAGTCTAGTCTAGTCTATAGTCTATAGTCTATAGTCTATAGTCTATAGTCTAGTCTAGTCTATAGTCTAGTCTATAGTCTAGTCTAGTCTAGTCTATAGTCTAGTCTAGTCTATAGTCTAGCCTAGTCTATAGTCTAGCCTAGTCTATAGTCTAGTCTAGTCTAGTCTATAGTCTAGTCTAGTCTAGTCTATAGTCTAGTCTATAGTCTAGTCTATAGTCTAGTCTATAGTCTAGTCTATAGTCTAGTCTATAGTCTAGTCTATAGTCTAGTCTATAGTCTAGTCTATAGTCTAGTCTATAGTCTAGTCTATAGTCTAGTCTATAGTCTAGTCTATAGTCTAGTCTATAGTCTAGTCTATAGTCTAGTCTATAGTCTAGTCTATAGTCTAGTCTATAGTCTAGTCTATCTAGTCTATAGTCTAGTCTATAGTCTAGTCTAAGTCTAGTCTTAGTCTAGTCTATAGTCTAGTCTATAGTCTAGTCTATAGTCTAGTCTATAGTCTAGTCTATAGTCTAGTCTATAGTCTAGTCTATAGTCTAGTCTATAGTCTAGTCTATAGTCTAGTCTATAGTCTAGTCTATAGTCTAGTCTATAGTCTAGTCTATAGTCTAGTCTATAGTCTAGTCTATAGTCTAGTCTATAGTCTAGTCTATAGTCTAGTCTATAGTCTAGTCTATAGTCTAGTCTATTAGTCTAGTCTTATAGTCTAGTCTATAGTCTAGTCCTATAGTCTAGTCTATAGTCGTAGTCTATAGTCTAGTCTATAGTCTAGTCTATAGTCTAGTCTATAGTCTAGTCTATAGTCTAGTCTATAGTCTAGTCCTATATAGTCTAGTCTATAGTCTAGTCTATAGTCTAGTCTATAGTCTAGTCTATAGTCTAGTCTATAGTCTAGTCTAATAGTCTAGTCTATAGTCTAGTCTATAGTCTAGTCTAGTCTATAGTCTAGTCTATAGTCTAGTCTATAGTCTAGTCTATAGTCTAGTCTATAGTCTAGTCTATAGTCTAGTCTATAGTCTAGTCTATAGTCTAGTCTATAGTCTAGTCTATAGTCTAGTCTATAGTCTAGTCTATAGTCTAGTCTATTGTCTAGTCTATAGTCTAGTCTATAGTCTAGTCTATAGTCTAGTCTATAGTCTAGTCTATAGTCTAGTCTATAGTCTAGTCCATAGTCTAGTCCATAGTCTAGTCTATAGTCTAGTCTATAGTCTAGTCTATAGTCTAGTCTATAGTCTAGTCTATAGTCTAGTCTATAGTCTAGTCTATAGTCTAGTCTATAGTCTAGTCTATAGTCTAGTCTATAGTCTAGTCTATAGTCTAGTCTATAGTCTAGTCTATAGTCTAGTCTATAGTCTAGTCTATAGTCTAGTCTATAGTCTAGTCTATAGTCTAGTATATAGTCTAGTCTATAGTCTAGTCTATAGTCTAGTCTATAGTCTAGTCTAGTCTATAGTCTAGTCTATAGTCTAGTCTATAGTCTAGTCTATAGTCTAGTCTATAGTCTAGTCTATAGTCTAGTCTATAGTCTAGTCTATAGTCTAGTCTATAGTCTAGTCTATAGTCTAGTCTATAGTATAATCTATAATCAATATAGTCTAGTCTATAGTTTAATTTGTAATCTAGCTTATTATCTAGTCTTTATACCCACCTTCAAAAAAGATGGGGGGTATATTGATTTTGTCATTCCGTTTGTAACACATCGAAATATTGGTCATAGACCCACAAAAGTATGTATAGTCTGGGTCCTCATTAAATTCTAAGACGATCTAGCCATGTCTGTCCGTCCGTCCGTCTGTCTGTCTGTTGAAAGCACGATAGAGCCCGAAGGGAAAGAGCTAGAGGGTTGAAATTTCACATAAATATTTCTTATAGGTAAGGTTTGTTTGGTATTGAAAATGGGCAATATCAGTCCACTTTTTCGGATAGCCCCCATACAAGTGGCCCCTCGAAAAGCAGCTTTAACAGCCATAACTTGTTTAAAAATACGAATATAGCGATGAAATTCGACCTAAGTAAGTTTCTTATGATCCAAAATCACTATGCAAAATTTTATGAGGATCGGTCCATAATTGACCCTACCCCCCATATAAGGTCCCCTTCAGAAAATGACTTTAACGCTCATTACTGGCTTAAAAATACTAGTATATAGTGAAATTCGACATAAGTAAGTTTCATACGAGTCAAAATCTATCTAAAAAATTTTATGAGAATCGGTCCACGATTGGCCCTACCCCCCATATAAGGTCCCCTTCAGAAAATGACTGCAACGCTCACTAATGGTTTAAAAATACGAGTGTAGCGATGAAATTCGACACAAATTAATACGAACCAAATTCTGTCTACCAAATTTTATGAGGATCGACCCATAATTGACCCTACCCCCCTATAAGGTCCCCTTCGGAAAATCCTTTAACGGAATTCGACATAAGTAAGTTTCATTCGAGTCAAACGAGGTTTGATGGTGGGTATATAAGATTCGGCATAGCCGAATATAACACTCTTACTTGTTTTAGTATAAGTTGAGTTAAAAGTTTACACTTTTCCATCCCTGTTATAGTAGTGATGGAGCCGTTGTTCGTGGTTAAACTGACTGGGAAAGTATGCAAAGAAACAGCATATTATAGCAGCAACAAAAAAAGTAATGACAATACTGTACAATTTTATATACTACTCCCAGCTTAAGTGTTTTGGCGTACTTTAACAGCACATATGACAACAGACAATCCGCTAGGCTTTTGTTCATTTTTCCTTATAGCCACTTCCGTTGAGTTCTCTTTAAATATTTATTGCACAAAAGTAACAAATGAGTATACAAGCCGTCCGTGTACGCTAGTTGTAGGAAAGTGTTGACAAAAAACAATAACCAGCAAGTATATTGTTGCTCGAAGAAATTGTGGGCAAAGTTCGGGGGGGATGGGGAAACAATTGTCTGTTTAAGGTATTTTCTTGTTATATTTTTGTTAGCTACCTAGTAAGCTTTGTAGTGTTTTTTTGAAGGACATACATATTTTTCCGTTTCCGTGCTTTTGATTTCGGCTGTGAGTTTTGAAATTGTCAAAAAAAAAAAATTGTATGTGTGTGTAAAAGTTCAAAGACATTTTTCAAGAAAACAGGGAAATTTTCAAGGTTTTCAGGGGGGAGAAATTATTAAAAGAAAATATGAAGATAAATTATAAAATTTAGACACTTTTTTTAATACTACATAATATTTTTAAAAAATTTGAAAAAAGTAGTAGTTTTGATACTATTTTTTGAAAAAAGTAGTATATTTTGAACTTTGTTCAAGCAATTTTCTAGGGATTTCTGTAACTTTTTTACACTGATATATTGCCCCAGTTGTAGTATAGTTTTTACCTTTAACTTTAATTCATGTTGAATTGTCATTTAACTTTGAAGGCAGTCGTGTACATGTATGTTGGTTTATATGACTGTTGTACCCAATGCCACATGACAAGGTAAACTTTTTGTTACAACATACAATAATATTGTGTTTTTACAGGAGAGAAAGAGCGAAAAAAAAACTACTACGACACCAATATAAACAAACATGAAAAACAAAAACAACAAAAAGTACTCATACACATTTTCAAACTTGTATAAAAATAACAGTAAATTATTTAGTTTTAAGGTAAGAGAGTGAAAGGTAGAGAGCAGCCAACAAACTAGTGCATACTTTTAGGTAGATATGTAAATAAAAATATCTAGCATATAGTAAGTTGTTTGGTAGTTAAAAGATATTGTGAAAAGTATTTGCCTACAGTTCGTTTGTGTTCGTTTGGTTGCTTGTTGTAGCTATTAAAAACCGGAATTAATCATAAAAGTTCTTCACTTTATATGAAAATATATTTTTGTTACTTTTTTTGTTCATTTTGTTTAAAGAAAATTAAATTTTTTAAAGATTTTTTTACTTTATTACTTGTGGCCTTATTTTGTAAAGTTTTTCTTGTTACTACAGTTCGTTTGTTTCTTTACAAAACAAAATATTTAAATATTTTATATTTAAATTAAGACAAGAGAAACAACTTTAAAAACATCTAAAAGCCACAGGGAAAATAAGTAAAAATGTTAAAAAATTTACAACAATACACAAAATTGTCCAAACAAAAACGTAGATTTCGAAGAAAATTAAATTTGATATAAAATTTTATGATTTTTTCAACAAAAAACTTATTTTCAGCAGTCTTTAAAATAGTAGTATTTATAGTACTTTTTATAAAAAAGTAGTATTTTTGGCATATTTTTTATATTTCACCTCAATGCACATGCTTCCTTAAACAAAAATCTTATTTTTAGCAATTTTTAAAAAAGTAGTATTTCTACTACTTTTTGTAAAAAGTAGTATTTTTTATTTTTGACATACATTTTTATTTTTAACTTAAAATGTAAACTATTTTTCTAACAGAAACTCATTTTTAGCAATTTTTTAAAAAAAGTAGTAAAAAGTAATATTTTTACCAATTTTTTATTTTTAACATAAATTTATATAATTTTCCTAACAAAAAACGTATTTTAGCAATATTTAAAACAGTAGTATTTTTAGTACTTTTTGTAAAATGTAGTATTTTGGGCACATCTTTTATTTTTAACATTAATTTTTAAGATTTTTAAATAAAAACCCTATTTTAAGCAATTTTTTTTTTTAAATGTACTTCTTACTACCTTTTTAAAAAAGTAGTATTTCTACTAATTTATGTAAAATGTAGCATTTTTAGCAATTTTTTTTTTCTTTTTAACATAAATTTTTAAGATTTTCTAAACAAAAAAAATATTTTTAGCCATTTTTTAAAAAAGTAGTATTTTTAGTACTTTTTCTAAAAAATAGTAGTTATGGGAAATTTTTAATTTGTAACAAAAATTTTAGAGATTTTTTAAACAAAAAACCTATTTTTAGCAATTCTTTTAAAAAAAGTACTTTTTACTACCTTTTTAAACAAGTAGTATTTCTACTACTTTATGTAAAATGTAGTATGTTTAGCCTTTTTTTGCTTTTTAACATAAACAAAAATACTATTTTTAGCGATTTCTTACAAAAGTAGTATTTGTTAGTAACTTTTGTAAAAAGTAGTTTAGTTTTTTGGTAAATGGTTTTTTATTTTAATACCCTAAATTTTTTAAGATTTTTTAAACTAAAACCTATTTTAACAATGTTTTTAATGTACCGGTTTTAATACCTTTTAAAACAGTAGTGAATTTCTATACTTTATGTAAATGTAGGTGCATTGGCAAGTGTTTTAGTTTTAACATAAATTTTAACGATTTTTTAAACAAAAAAACCTAATTTTAGCAAGTGCTTTAAAAAAATAGTAGTGTCGTAACTACTTTATGTAAAAAGGGGAGTTAGTTATTAGTTATTAGTTAGTTAGTTAGTTTAGTTGTTAGTTAGTTAGTTAGTAGTTAGTTAGTGAGTTTAGTTAGTTAGTTAGTTTAGTTAGTTAGTTAGGTTAGTGTAGTTAGTTAGTTATTTAGGTAGTTGAGTTACTTAGTTAGTTAGTTAGTTAGTTAGTTAGTTAGTTAGTTAGTTATTAGTTAGTTAGTTAGTTAGTTAGTTAGTTCGTTAGTTTAGTTAGTTCGTTAGTTAGTTAGTTAGTTAGTTAGTTAGTTAGTTAGTTAGTTAGTTAGTTAGTTAGTTAGTTCGTTAGTTAGTTCGTTAGTTCGTTCGTTAGTTAGTTTTCGTTCGTTAGTTCGTTTTAGTTCGTTCGTTCGTTCGTTCGTTCGTTTAGTTCGTTAGTAGTTAGTTAGTTTTTTTTTAGTTCGTTGTTCGTTCGTTCGTTCGTTCGTTTCGTTCGTTCGTTCTTAGTTCGTTCGTTCGTTCGTTCGTTCGTTCGTTCGTTTGTCTTTCGTTCGTTCGTTCGTTCGTTTTGTTCGTTCGTGTTCGTTCGTTCGTTCGTTCGTTCGTTCGTTCGTTCGTTGTTCGTTCGTTCGTTCGTTCGTTCGTTCGTTCGTTCGTTCGTTCGTTCGTTTCGTTCGTTCGTTTCGTTCGTTCGTTCGTTCTTGTTCGTTCGTTCGTTCGTTCGTTCTTCGTTCGTTCGTTCGTTCGTTCGTTCGTTCGTTCGTTCGTTCGTTCGTTCGTTCGTTCGTTCGTTCGTTCTCGTTTCGTTCGTTCGTTCGTTCGTTCGTTCGTTCGTTCGTTTTTTGTTCGTTTCGTTCGTTCGTTCGTTCGTTTTCGTTCGTTCGTTCGTTCGTTCTTTCGTTCGTTCGTTCGTTCGTTCGTTCGTTCGTTCGTTCGTTCGTTCGTTCGTTCGTTCGTTCGTTCGTTTCGTTCTTCGTTCGTTCGTTCGTTCGTTCGTTCGTTCGTTCGTTCGTTCGTTTTCGTTCGTTCGTTTCGTTCGTTCGTTCGTTCGTTCGTTCGTTCGTTCGTTTCGTTCGTTCGTTCGTTCGTTCGTTCGTTCGTTCGTTCGTTCGTTCGTTCGTTCGTTCGTTCGTTCTTTCGTTCGTTCGTTCGTTCTTCGTTCGTTCGTTCGTTCGTTCGTCGTTCGTTTCGTTCGTTCGTTCGTTCGTTCGTTCGTTCGTTTCGTTCGTTCGTTCGTTCGTTCGTTCGTTCGTTCGTTGTTCGTTTCGTTCGTTTTCGTTCGTTCGTTCGTTCGTTCGTTCGTTTCGTTCGTTCGTTCGTTCGTTCGTTCGTTTCGTTCGTTCGTTCGTTCGTTCGTTCGTTCGTTCGTTCGTTCGTTCGTTCGTTCGTTCGTTCGTCGTTCGTTCGTTCGTTCGTTTGTCGTTCGTTCGTTCGTTCGTTCTTCGTTCGTTCGTTCGTTCGTTCGTTCGTTCGTTCGTTCGTTCTTTCGTTCGTTTGTTCGTTCGTTCGTTTTCGTTCGTTCGTTCGTTCGTTCGTTCGTTCGTTCGTTCGTTCGTTCGTTCGTTCGTTCGTTCGTTCGTTCGTTTCGTTCGTTCGTTCGTTCGTTCGTTCTTTCGTTGTTCGTTCGTTCGTTCGTTTCGTTCGTTCGTTCGTTCGTTCGTTCGTTCGTTCGTTCGTTCGTTTTCGTTCGTTCGTTCGTTCGTTCGTTCGTTCGTTCTTCGTTCGTTCTGTTATTCTTCGTTCGTTTCGTTCGTTCGTTCTTCGTTCGTTCGTTTCGTTCGTTCGTTGTTCGTTCTGTTTTTTGTTCGTTTCGTTGTTCGTTCGTAGTTTCGTTAGTTAGTTCGTTATTTGTTAGTGTAGTTGTTCGTTCGTTATTTTTCGTTAGTTTTCGTTGTACTCGTCTCTTTCTAAAAGTAGTTTTTCTCTACTTTTTTTAAAAATGATTATTTTTTAAGTAAATTTTTCAATTAAAGATTTCTGATTGTGTTCCTTTTACCTTTAACTGCTGCCTACTTTTCGACTGTTGTTTTAATTTCAACAAAATTATGTTACTTTCTTTCTTTGTCTTCATTTTTAATTTTCTTTCATTTCTGACATCTCTTCAGTAGAGCTGTCAACAATACCTTTTAAAGCAACCTTATTCGCTTGCTCTACTTTTAACTCTGACTTCGCCGACTTGCAAATGCCATCAAAAATATTATTACATTTTTTCTGTTTCTTTTGTTTTTTTTGTTGGAAAGAAATCTTAAACAAAAGGAACTAAAAAAAAGTTAAACAAATCAAAAGTATGAAAAGTCTCCTTGGACTATTATTAAATTCTTGTATAACACAAGCATTACTTTTCAGGTTAAATCTTCTTAAAGTTAAATTTTGAACTGTTTTAACGTGAGGCGGCAGGAAAGCGAGATCATTTTTTAAAAAATAATTGTGGAAAAAAAAAAAACATTTTAAATATTACTTACAACTGTAATGGTGTCTGTGTAAAAAAAACGTTTCCAGGGATTTTTGTTGGGCTAATATTAAATGAACTGAATACAACTGAAGTGGAAACTCAGAAGAAAAGAAAAACAAAAATTGCCAAAAATTTTTAAACAACAAAAAAAATGTACTCGCTGCATGTTTCAACAAATGTCATGTTGAGGCAGTTTATGAGAATAATTTTAATTCTTTTTTTTTTGTTTCTCTGCTACACCAGAGAATTTCTTATATTTTCATTAAATGGCTTTTGCTTACGTTTTTGGGGAGTTATAAGGCTTAAATTAGGTCATAATTAATATGGAATACTAAGGGAATTTGAATAAAAATGTATAGAACTTTAATTAACTTAAAATTTCTTGCAAATAGTTGTTAATTGTAAAAAGTACTTATTCTACTACTATTTTAAAATTTTCCAAAACTAAGCGAAATTGTTAATTTTTTTGTTTTATACTAATTTTAAACAGTTTTCTGGAATTTGGTACTTTTTTCAAAAAGTACTTTTTCTACTACTATTTTAAAATTTCCAAAACTCTGTTGAATTGTTATTTCTTTCATTTTATACTAATTTTAAACAATTTCCTGGGATTTAGTACTTTTTTAAAAAAGTACTTTTTCTACTACCTTTTTTATTTTAATAAAATTTGTGTAATTTCCTTTAAAAAACTTCGTCTTTCCTAAGTTTCTTATTTTTGAAAATATTTTTCATCAAAATTTACTTCAAATATCCCTTTTTGCAAAAAGTACTTTTTCTACTACTATTTTAGAAAACCCAAAAATTTGTCAAATCGTAAATTTTATAATACTACTTTACATTTAAAAGAATTTTTTGATATTATTCCGACATTTGGTACATTTTTAAAAAAGTACTTTGTCTACTACCTTTTTAAAATTTACTAAAATGTGAAAAAATATGTAGATTTTTGCTATTATGTGGGTTTTAAATAGTTTTTGGGTAATTTTGCATAAATTTTCTACTTTTTTCAAAAAGTACTTTTTCTACTACTATTTTTATTTTAAGGAAGTTGTACACTTTTTTGTTAAAAATGTATTAGAAACTCTGCTAATAATATCTGGTAAGTAATTTTGTGTGAATTTCCCAATTTTTGTCATTTTTTAAGAAGTACTTTTTCTACTACCTTTTTAAAATTTACTAAAATGTGAAAAAAATGTAGATTTATGTAAATTTTTGCTTTTATATGGGTTTTAAATAGTTTTTCATTATTTTTTGTAATTTTTGTCCTTTTTTTCAAAAAGTACTTTTTCTACTACATTTTTAAAATTTAATAAAATGTGAAAAAATATGTAAATGTATGTAGATTTTTACTTTAATAGAGGTTTTAATTAGTATTTTGGGTATTTTTGCAGAAATTTTCTACTGTTTTTTAAAAAGTACTTTTTCTACTATTATTTTTATTTTAAGGAATTTGTACACTTTTTTGTTAAAAATGTATTAGATACTTTGCTAATAATATCTGGTAAGTAATTTTGTATGATTTTTCCCAATTTTTGTAAAAAGTACTATTTTTACTACCTTTTTAAAATCTACAAAAATGTGAAAAAATGTAGATTTGTGTAGATTTTTACTTTTATAAGGGTTTTAAATAGTTTTTCATTATTTTTTGTAATTTTTGTCCTTTTTTGTTAAAAGTACTTTTTATACTACCTTTTTAAAATTTACTAAAATGTGGAAAAATATGTAGATGTATGCAGATTTTTAGTTTAATGTGGGTTTTAAATAGTTTTTCATTATTTTTGGTAATTTTTGTCCATTTTCCAAAAAGTAGTTTTTTCTACTACTATTTTTATTCTAACAAATTTTCCTACTTTTTGGTATACAAATGTTTTAATTACCTAAAATATTAATATTTCTTACTTTTTGGGAATTTTTTTTTTAAACCAAAAAAGGACTTTTTCTACTACTTTTTTCATACAATTTCATCGACTTTCCCCTTGTAGACAGGAAACTTATAATTTTAAGTGTTTAAGTTTAAGTTTTGCAAATCTCTGTTACTTCCCTTAATGACTTTCAAAGTTTTTACAATATTAAGCCCAAAACCGGAAACCGGAAATTGTTTTAACGGAAACCCTAAGGCGAAAATATGAAGTTACGAAAACAAAACTGGAATATAATTTATCATAAAATTATGATTACAAACTAAAACAAAAAAAGTTTATTTGTATTTTGTTTATTTTTAAGGGTTTATTAATGGATTTATGTGTTAGTAAAGGAGAAAGGGACACAGGTAGAGTGAGTGCTAATTACAACATCCTTTGTTGTTCAGACCATAGCCATAGAGTGTAATTTTATTTCCTTTCATTTGCTTGCTTTATTTTCAGTTTAGTCTGTATGAAAAAGTTATCAATTTAATTACGCTAATTAGCAAAAAAAAATAGAAGAAAAAAAAAACCGAGACCTTAATTTAAATTGACACCTGTTTTGTTTTTGTTCTAGTCCACATTGTTGTTTTTGCAAAAACCGAAATTGCGTTATCTATAAAATGTTTTCTTCTTCTAATGGTTAATGAAAATACGACTTTGTGTAGAAATGTATGTGCTGGAAGCCTTAGAAGTAATGTATTTAATACAAGACTTACAATTTAATATAAAAACACAAGAAATTATATAATAAAATGTTTAGCATAGACATAGGCTGGCAGGCAGGGCACTTGGACATAGTAGAAAGGAAAAGCCTAGAAAGAAATGTTAATAAAATTACAAGTTGACAAGGGACCTCACCCTGCCCCCCTTATGCTTGCTCTTAGACAATATGGTCCCAGCTGCAGGTTTAAATGTTAAACTGTCAATAAATTCATTACAAAGAAGGGGTTGATAAATAAGTTTTACGTTAGATAGTTATATTTCATGTTAAAACCAAAAAGTACTTTTTTTGGTACATTTTATAAATTAACTAAAACTTGCTTAAATTAACAATTTCTTGTTGTAGTTTAAGATTTAAACGATTTTTAAATAATTTTCTTCGATTTGGTACTTTTTCTAAAAAGTATTTTTTCTGTTACTTTTTATAAATTCCCCAAAACTTGCTGAAATTGACAATTTCTCGTTGGCGTTAAAGTTTTAAAAGGGTTTTAAGTAAAATTCTTCGATTTGGTACTTTTTCTAAAAAGTACTTTTTTGGTACTTTTTATAAATTTGCTAAAATAAGCTTAAATTAACAATTTCTTGTTGGCGTTTAAGTTTTAAACGATTTTTAGGTAATTTTCTTTGATTTGGTACTTTTTCCAAAAAGTACTTTTTTTTGCTACTTTTTATAAATTTCCTAAATTTTCCTAAAATTAACAATTTCTCGTTGGCGTTAAAGTTTTAACCGATTTTTAGATAATTTTCTTCGATTTGGTACTTTTTCTAAAAAGTACTTTTTTTGGTACATTTTATAAATTCCCTAAATTTTCCTAAAATTACCAATTTCTCGTTGGCGTTAAAGTTTTAACCGATTTTTAGATAAATTTCTTCAATTTGGTACTTTTTCTAAAAAGTACTTTTTTGGTACTTTTTATAAATATGCTAAAACTTGCTTGAATTAACAATTTCTTCTTGACGTTTAAGTTTTAAATGATTTTTAGGTAATTTTCTTCGATTTGGTACTATTTCAAAAAGTACTTTTTATAAATTCCCTAAAACTTGCTTAAATTATCAATTTCTCGTTGTCGTTAAAGTTTTTAAACGATTTTTAGGCAATTTTCTTCGATGTGGTACTTTTTCTGAAAAGAACTTTTTGGTACTTTCTTATAAAAAGTACTAAAATGTAGCTTAAATTATCAATTTCTTGTTGGCGTTAAAGTTTTACACGATTTCTACGTAACTTTCTTCGATTTGGTACTTTTTTTAAAAAGTACTTTTTTGGTACTTTTTATAAATTCCCTAAAACTTGCTTAAATTATCAATTAAGTTAAAGTTTAAAATGGTTTTTAAGTAATTTTCATGGATTTGGTACTTTTTCTAAAAAGTACCTTTTTTGGTACTTTTTATAAATTTGCTAAAACTCGTTTAAATTAACAATTTCTTGTTGTAGTTTAAGTTTTAAACGATTTTTGAGTAATTTTCATCCATTTGGTACTTTTTCGGGTACTTTTTATAAATTTGTTAAAATTTGCTTAAATTGCTAATTTCTTAGCTTATTGTTTATTTAAAACTTAAATAAACAGTTTGCTAAAACTTGCTTGTTGTAAACTTCTTTATGGCATTTACATTTTAAATGATTTTTACTTAATTTTCTGCTATTACTTTTTTGTACCTTTTAAAATTTTTGTTATTTTCCGAATTTTTCTTTGAAAATTTTTAATTTTTTAACAATTTAAGTTACAACACATTTAGTTCCTTTCAAAAAGCAACTTTTTCACTTTTCCAATTTCAATTTCTATCAACATCTAGAGCAAATTTCCTTTCATTTCTTTTCAAAATCAATAAAATCTTCATATTTCCACCATTTTCCAAAAAATGACCTTTATTTCTACTATTTTCAATGTTATTTTTTTCTCCAATATTTTTCATAAATTATCATAAAGTATCATTTAAAGTAAAAGAGATGTGTAGACAAAATTAACAATCTAATATTGGCTGAAAACAAAAAATATAGAAATTCTCTAAATCACTCGATATTAGCTCAGGGGTCAGGCTACTTAAAGGGGAGGGTAGTAACGTAGACAATAACAAATAAATATTATTGTTTTTCAAGACAAAAAGGAAAACAAAAAACACGGTTCAATGAGAAATAAGCAAACGGCAACAAAGAAAATAAAGGAAAAGAGGCCTCAAAGTCAAATGTTAAGGAAAAAATATAAGGGTAGAAAACCAAATGGTACTTTCTTAGCAAAAAAAGTACCAAGAGAACTAGAACAGAACTAGAACAGAACTAGAACTAGAACAGAACTAGACACAGAACTAGAACAGAACTAGAACAGAACTAGAACAGAACTAGAACAGAACTAGACAGAACTAGAACAGAACTAGAACAGAACTAGAACAGAACTAGAACAGAACTAGAACAGAACTAGAACAGAACTAGAACAGAACTAGAACAGAACTAGAACAGAACTAGAACAGAACTAGAACAGAACTAGAACAGAACTAGAACAGAACTAGAACAGAACTAGAACAGAACTAGAACAGAACTAGAACAGAACTAGAACAGAACTAGAACAGAACTAGAACAGAACTAGAACAGAACTAGAACAGAACTAGAACAGAACTAGAACAAACTAGAACAGAACTAGAACAGAACTAGAACAAACAGAACTAGAACAGAACTAGAACAGAACTAGAACAGAACTAGAACAGAACTAGAACAGAACTAGAACAGAACTAGAACAGAACTAGAACAGAACTAGAACAGAACTAGAACAGAACTAGAACAGAAGAACAGAACTAGAACAGAACTAGAACAGAACTAGAACAGAACTAGAACAGAACTAGAACAGAACTAGAACAGAAACTAGAACAGAACTAGAACAGAACTAGAACAGAACTAGAACAGAACTAGAACAGAACTAGAACAGAACTAGAACAGAACTAGAACAGAACTAGAACAGAACAGAAACTAGAACAGAACTAGAACAGAACTAGAACAGAACTAGAACAGAACTAGAACAGAACTAGAACAGAACTAGAACAGAACTAGAACAGAACTAGAACAGAACTAGAACAGAACTAGAACAGAACTAGAACAGAAAGACAGAACTAGAACAGAACTAGAACAGAACTAGAACAGAACTAGAACAGAACTAGAACAGAACTAGAACAGAACTAGAACAGAACTAGAACAGAACTAGAACAGAACTAGAACAGAACTAGAACAGAACTAGAACAGAACTAGAACAGAACTAGAACAGAACTAGAACAGAACTAGAACAGAACTAGAACAGAACTAGAACAGAACTAGACAGACTAGAACAGAACTAGAACAGAACTAGAACAGAACTAGAACAGAACTAGAACAGAACTAGAACAGAACTAGAACAGAACTAGAACAGAACTAGAACAGAACTAGAACAGAACTAGAACAGAACTAGAACAGAACTAGAACAGAACTAGAACAGAACTAGAACAGAACTAGAAACAGAACTAGAACAGAACTAGAACAGAACTAGAACAGAACTAGAACAGAACTAGAACAGAACTAGAACAGAACTAGAACAGAACTAGAACAGAACTAGAACAGAAACTAGAACAGAACTAGAACAGAACTAGAACAGAACTAGAACAGAACTAGAACAGAACTAGAACAGAACTAGAACAGAACTAGAAACAGACTAGAACAGAACAGAAAAACAGAACTAGAACAGAACTAGAACAGAGAACTAGAACAGAACTAGAACAGAACTAGAACAGAACTAGAACAGAACTAGAACAGAACTAGAACAGAACTAGAACAGAAACAGAACTAGAACAGAAACTAGAACAGAACTAGAACAGAACTAGAACAGAACTAGAACAGAACTAGAACAGAACTAGAACAGAACTAGAACAGAACTAGAACAGAACTAGAACAGAACTAGAACAGAACTAGAACAGAACTAGAACAGAACTAGAACAGAACTAGAACAGAACTAGAACAGAACTAGAACAGAACTAGAACAGAACTAGAACAGAACTAGAACAGAACTAGAACAGAACTAGAACAGAACTAGAACAGAACTAGAAAGAGAACTAGAAAGCTAGAACAGAACTAGAACAGAACTAGAACAGAACTAGAACAAACTAGAACAGAAACTAGACCCGAACTGAAAGAACTAGAAGAGAATAGACAGAACTAGAAACAGAACTAGAACAGAACTAGAACAGAACTGAAAGAACTAGAAACAGAACTAGAACAGAACTAGACGGAACTAGAACAGAATAGAACCAGAACTAGAACAGAACTAGAACAGAACTAGAACAGAACTAGAACAGAACTAGAACCAGAACTAGAACAGAACTAGAACCGAACTAGAACAGAACTAGAAGACAGAAACAGAACTAGAACAGAACTAGAACAGAACTTAGAACAGAACTAAGAACAGAACTAGAACAGAACTTAGAACGGAACTTAGAACAGAACTAGAACAGGAACTAGACAGAAGAACAAAACTAGAACTAACTTGCCAACGGATTTGTAGCCTTTATAAGTTAAATTTGTTCAATATTTTCGATTTCGAATAAATTGCATTTAAAATCCATAACTTTATTTTAAAGATTTTAAAAGCCATTTTTTGCACTAAAACAACAGTATTTATCAAAGGATAGAGAAGATGACTATGTTTTGAACAAGTTTTATGGTGAAGATGATGGGTTTCTTTCCCTGGTTGTGGTATGAGAAACATGTTGTGAATTATTTTAATCCATTTGTAGAAGTAGTGTGACACATTCATATACTATATGGCAGCAAAAAATATGAATATTATATATAGTTTTTTACGCACACTATTTAAAACACGCACTCTTTACACACAGTTTTCAAGCAAATTAAAAAAGAAAACTCATTTTCACCACTACACGCATAAGTTTAGGTTTTTTGACTTTTTTTCTCTTTTCATTTTATAACATTTTCCTTTTGTATTGAAAGTTTTAACTTGTAAAAAAGTTAAATGTGTTTGTAGGATATATTCCTTTTTTTTTGTATGAGTGTGTATAAGAAGTAGTGAATTTTTTTTTCTTTTTTGAAAAGCAAAAACTTTACGTTGTGTGTTTCGTTTTACTCAATACTAGATTTTCACTTTCATTACACAATATTTACTGAAAAAAAACTTTTCTTTTTTCTTTACTACTAAAAATTTAAAAACTTAGATAAATTTAAAAATTTAATAAAATAATTACTTTTTTTCTTTTTGTATAGCAGCTTTTTATTTATTAAAATTTATTTTTATTTAAAATTTTTTTATTAAATTTCTTTTCTATTTAATTTTATAATTTCTTTTATAATATTTTCATAATTTTTTCTTTCATATATATTTTTTTCTACACTTTTTTCCTTATTTTTTTTTTTTGTATATTATTTTTTTCCTTTATATATTTTTCATCACGCGCTTACGTTATGCTTCAACACGCACCTAAAAGTAGACTACAAAAGTGTTACAAATTTCTCTAATGACAATGTCTCTGCGAATGTTTAACAAAAAAAAAAAAGCAAGAGCAATAACAGCAACAACAACAACACCAGTAAAAACACTATAAAAGCAACACACATTAATATAAGAAGTAAAGAAATATTGCATACCGGCCAGGGTTTGTGTGTGTTTGCTAGTTAAGTGTATTGTTTTAGGCGCATGTTTTCTTACTGAAGCAACAGTGGCTGAGAGTTTTCAACTCTTTTCTCTTATATTTTGTCTTCCTTTTGGAGTAATAAGTGGTGAGTTAGGGAAACAGCTGTTTAATTAAGGAAAACAAATGGGTCCTCAAAAGGGAATCAAGGAAACTATTGTGAATGGCTAAAAAACGTAAAAACGGACTTAAACAAATGTAAAGTTTAAAAATGTCCCAAAATTTTTACTATAGACTAGACTATAGACTAGACTATAGACTAGACTATAGACTAGACTATAGACTAGACTATAGACTAGACTATAGACTAGACTATAGACTAGACTATAGACTAGACTATAGACTAGACTATAGACTAGACTATAGACTAGACTATAGACTAGACTATAGACTAGACTATAGACTAGACTAGACTAGACTATAGACTAGACTATTAGACTAGACTATAGACTAGACTATAGACTAGACTAGAATAGACTAGACTATAGACTAGACTATAGACTAGACTATAGACTAGACTATAGACTAGACTATAGACTAGACTATAGACTAGACTATAGACTAGACTATAGACTAGACTATAGACTAGACTAGACTAGACTATAGACTAGACTATAGACTAGACTATAGACTAGACTATAGACTAGACTATAGACTAGACTATAGACTAGACTATAGACTAGACTATAGACTAGACTATAGACTAGACTATAGACTAGACTATAGACTAGACTATAGACTAGACTATAGACTAGACTATAGACTAGACTATAGACTAGACTATAGACAAGACTATAGACTAGACTATAGACTAGACTATAGACTAGACTATAGACTAGACTATAGACTAGACTATAGACTAGACTATAGACTAGACTATAGACTAGACTATAGACTAGACTATAGACTAGACTATAGACTAGACTATAGACTAGACTATAGACTAGACTATAGACTAGACTATAGACTAGACTATAGACTAGACTATAGACTAGACTATAGACTAGACTATAGACTAGACTATAGACTAGACTATAGACTAGACTATAGACTAGACTATAGACTAGACTATGTTCTAGTTCTGCTCTAGTTCTGTTCTATTTCTGTTCTTTTGACAAAAATACATTTTTCATTTATAATTTGCTACCTCTGGTCACCTTTCTTATACCTAAACATTTACTGGCAGGTGCTGCCCTCTATTACAGAGTAGCGTTACTAATCTACAACTGCCGTTAATTTAAAAACAGCCATGCGCTTTAAAACCCATCTGTTTGCCATACAACCAACCATCCCCTCCAAGATGTTTATGTTTTGAATCATCCATCCAGCCATTACAGAACATAAAGCACATGTGACCAGAATCTTATAGAAAGTGGAATGAGTTGATTCAGTATCTACACCAACAAACCGTTTGTAAACACTATTTGACTGACTGACAATATGTTTTGTAAAGTTATTTGGAAGACAAATTCTTTAAGACTTTGTGATAACGTGGCTGTCGGTTTGTGATGGTGGGAGGGGGTCAAGAGTATGCGTATGAGTTAGAAGATAGACAGACAAACAATTTGATAATGTTTGTAACTGTTTAAGGAGGGTGTGGTGGGTGTTTTGTTGAAGAATGTTTGGTAGGAAGGGTGGTTTTACTATTACCCCCTCCTTCTACTAAGTAAGATTTACAGTTTAGTGTATTAGAAAATTTTGCGCCATTTGAAAGGTTTCTTAAAAGAACGGAAAAAATTGTTTAAAATAAAAATATGTATTAAAAAAACGTTTAAATTAATAGTGAAGGAAATTTTAAGATTTTTTTCGGTGAAAATTTTAAAATTGAAAAAGATTTAATAAAACAAGATAAAGTTGGGTTTTTGTTACAAAATTTGTTTAAAAAATTGTGAACATTTTCTAAAAAAATTTATGAAATTGAGAATTCATCAAGGTTATAGTGAGGGGACTGGCAGACAGGGGTTAAAAGTGACCTTACGTTAAACTAGACCAGAAAAGTGATAATTTAATTGTATTTAAAAGTGGAACAAATAGTTTTAAACATGAAAAAACTTTAAAAATATCGAACTTAAACTCAAAATTTTCTCAAAAATATAAAAAAAAAACAGATTTAAAAGCTTAAAAACAACTTTTGTTAGTTATAAAGTAAATTTTAATTTTTTCTTGAAAATTTTAAAATTTTCGAACATACATAATTTCGAATTTTTCGAAGATGGCCAAAATTACTTAAAATCTTCATATATTATTGTTAAATAGTTTTCTAAACATTAATTATAAAATTCTACATAAATATAGCTCATTTTCAAATTTCGATAATTTTCGAACTTAATTTCGAATTTTTCGAACATAGCTAAAATTGCCCAAAATCTTCATTTATTTACATATGTTAAATAAGTTTTAAAACATTATTTACGAAGTTTTACGTTAAATTAAGCGTTTTTGGAATTTCGAACTTAATTTCGAATTTTTCGAACATAGCTAAAATTGTTCAAAATCTTCAAATATAACTGTTAAATCGTTTACTAATCGTTAATTATAAAATTTTACATAAAAATAGCACTTTTTTGAATTTCGAAAATTTTCGAACATAATTTCGAACATGGCTAAAGAGGCTCTATATTTTCATTTATTTATGTTAAATAAGTTTTAAAATATTATTTACGAAATTTTACGTAAAATTAAGCGTTTTTGGAATTTCGAACTTAATTTCGAATTTTTCGAACATAGCGAAAATGGCTTAAAATCTTTGTTTGTTGATGTCAAATCATTTGCTAATAGTTATCTACAAAATTCTACATAAAATAGCGCTTTTTTGAATTTCGAAAATTTTCGAATTTTTCGAACATGGTTAAAATTGCTTAAAATTAAAATTTATTAACATAAAAAATGTTTTAAAACATTATTTATAATATTCTAGCCAAAACTTGGAGAATTTTAGATTTTCGAACTTAATTTCGAAATTTTCGAACCTGCAAAAACTTGTTATAGAAATATCTAAAAAGCTTTGCAACTTTATTTTTGATTAAAAAGGTAATTTTAATAATTTCTTTCAACGAATTTTTCGAACATGTCAAAAAAATGCTCAAAATCTTTATTAATTAACAAAGAAATGGTTTTAAACTATTATTTATAAAGTTATGCACAAAAAAACACACATTTTCGAATTTCGAATTTTTCGAACATGCAAAAACTGGTGGAAAAATATTTTAAAAATTTTTAAAACTCAATTCATTATGAAAAATTTATTTTTAAGCATTTTTTTTCGAGTTCGAAAATGTTTCTACTTAATTTCAAATTTTTCGAACATAGCGAATATGACTTTAAATCTTTATTTATCGATGTCAAATCGTTTTCTAATCTTTAAGTTTAAATTTTTACATAAAAATAGCCCTTTTTTGAATTTCGAAAATTTCCGAACTTAATTTCGAATTTTTCGAACTTGTAAAAATTGCTTAAAATTAAAATTTATTAACATAAAAACTGTTTCAAAACATTATTTATAATATTCTAGAAAAAACTTGGAGAATTTTAGAATTTCGAAAATTTTCGAACCTAATTTCGAAATTTTTGTACATTCAAAAACTTGTTATAGAAATATCTAAAAAGCTTTGCAACTTTATTTTTGATTAAAAAGGTAATTTTAATAATTGTTTTCAACTTCGAAAAATTTCGAACTTAATTTCGAAGTTTTCGAACATGTCGAAAAATGCTCTAAATCTTTATTAATTTACCAAGAAATAGTTTTAAACTATTATTTATAAAGTTTTGCACAAAAAAACACACATTTTCGAATTTCGAACTTAATTTCGAATTTTTCGAACATGCAAAAACTTGCTATAAAAATATCTAAAAAGCTTTACAACTTTATTTTTGATTAAAAATGTAATTTTAAGCATTTTTTTCAACTTCAAACATTTTCGAACTTAAATTCGAATTTTTCGAACATGTCGAAAAATGCTCAAAATCTTTATTAATTTACCAAGAAATAGTTTTAAACTATTATTTATAAAGTTTTGCACAAAAAACACACATTTTCGAATTTCGAACTTAATTTCGAATTTTTCGAACATGCAAAAACTGGTGGAAAAATATTTTCAAACTTTTTAAAACTCAATTCTTTATGAAAAATTTATTTTTAAGCATTTTTTTCGACTTCGAAAATTTTCGAACTTAATTTCGAAGTTTTCGAACATAGCGAAAATGACTTTAAATCTTTATTTATCGATGTCAAATCGTTTTCTAATCTTTAAGTTTAAATTTTTACATAAAAATAGCCCTTTTTTGAATTTCGAAAATTTCCGAACTTAATTTCGAATTTTTCGAACTTGTTAAAAATTGCTTAAAATTAAAATTTATTAACATAAAAACTGTTTCAAAACATTATTTATAATATTCTAGAAAAAACTTGGAGAATTTTAGAATTTCGAAAATTTTCGAACCTAATTTCGAAATTTTTGTACATGCAAAATCTTGTTATAGAAATATCTAAAAAGCTTTGCAGCTTTATTTTTGATTAAAAAGGTAATTTTAATAATTTCTTTCAACGAATTTTTCGAACATGTCAAAAAAATGCTCAAAATCTTTATTAATTAACAAAGAAATGGTTTTAAACTATTATTTATAATGTTTTGCACAAAAAAACACACATTTTCAAATTTCGAACTTAATTTCGAATTTTTCGAACATGCTTAAACTGGTGGAAAAATATTTTAAAACTTTTTAAAAACTCAATTCTTTTCAACTTAATTTTGAATTTTTCGAACATAGCGAAAATGACTTTAAATCTTTATTTATCGATTTCAAATCGTTTTCTAGTCTTTAAGTTTAAATTTTTACATAAAAATAGCGCTTTTTTGAATTCCGAAAATTTTCGAACTTAATTTCGAATTTTTCGAACTTTTCAAAAATTGCTTAAAATTAAAATTTATTAACATAAAAACTGTTTCAAAACATTATTTATAATATTCTAGCCAAAACTTGGAGAATTTTAGATTTTCGAAAATTTTCGAACTTAATTTTGAAAATTTCGAACATGCAAAAACTTGTTATAGAAATATTTAAAAAGCTTTATAACTTTATTTTTGATTAAAAATATAATTTTAAGCATTTTTTTTCAACTTTGAAAATTTTCGAACTTAATTTAAAATTTTTCGAACATGTCAAAAAATGCTCAAAATCTTTATTAATTAACAAAGAAATGGTTTTAAACCATTATTTATAAAGTTTTGCACAAAAAAACACACATTTACGAATTTCGAACTTAATTTCGAATTTTTCGAACATGCTAAAACTGGTGGAAAAATATTTTAAAACTTTTTAAAAACTCAATTCTTAATGAAAAATTTATTTTTAAGCATTTTTTCGAGTTCGAAATTTTTTGAACTTATTTTCGAATTTTTCGAACATGCAAAAACTTGTTATAGAAATATCTAAAAAGCTTTGCAACTTTATTTTTGATTAAAAAGGTAATTTTAAGCATTTTTTTCAACTTTGAAAATTTTCGAACTTAATTTCGAATTTTTCGAACATGTCAAAAAATGCTCAAAATCTTTATTAATTTACCAAGAAATTGTTTTATAAAGTTTTGCACAAAAAAAACACACATTTACGAATTTCGGACTTAATTTCCAATTTTTCGAACATGCAAAATCTGAATGAAATTTTAAAAGCTTATTGCTTAAATGTTAAGTACTTCTTTCAACTTCGAAATTTTTCGAACTTAATTTCGATTTTTTCGAACATGATCCAAATTACTCAAAATCTTAATTTATTAACATAAAGTAATTTTTAAAATTTGTATTTATAAAATTTTACTTAAAAATTAGCCATATTTTTCGTACGTATTGCTTTATTTCTATTCAAAATCAAGCCTTTCATTGCCTTTTTTTTATTTCCTAACAAAAATCATCAATTGAATAACAACAACTTCATAAATATCTGCATATTTTCATATAGTACTCCTAAGCAATAATGACAATAACAACAATTGAGTAAATTTTTTTAAGCTCTCCTTAACAGTACTTAATAAACAACCAGTTTTTTTTATTTAAAAACAAACAAAAACAAAACCACCTAAAGTACAAAGTCCAAAAACAGCAACAAACTTGCACAAAAAAAATACATAAACAAACACACACTTGCATATACATAGTTATGCTGAAAACATTTTTAAGCTCTGCTCATGGCGCTGCTTATAAAAATGTAAACAAACTTAGAAGAAGAAAACAACAACAGCAAACTAACAAACAAACATATTAACATGAACATAATATGTTAATGATCATTACCTAATAAAACATTCATAATTAACTAAGTGCAGCAACTAAATTGTGGGTAGAAATGTGTAGTAGATGTTGTTGATGTTGTTGTAGATAGAATTTAGTTAAAAACAATAAGTGTTATTGTTATTGTATTAAAAACCTGTTAATTTATTCATTGCAACCGGCAACGATCATTGACTTTTGGAAAAAACAATTAAATAACAATTACATTACGTGTTTAAGGGAGAGAGAGAGAGAGAGAGAGAGCGACAAGCCCCTTTTACAAAAAGCAAAAACAGAAAATAAACAATAATAACAGAGTTGAAAAAATGTTAAAAAAAACCTTTAACAGCTACTGTTAAAAAGAAATTTTAGTTTAGTTAGTGGTTAATTCCTAGTTTCATTCATGTTCATTAACTTTATCTTTAATTCTGTTAAAGTTCTCTTAATGTTAACTTTTACACTATTTCCATAAACACTAGCATATTTATTTCACTTACCTTTTACTGATTGGCACAAAAAAAAGTCCAGCAATTCCCTCCAAAACAGCAAAATAATAACAACAAACACGGACACTAATGAAATTCAACATCAGCGAGATTAAAATAACAACAATAAAGCCGACACGAGCCGAATGTAACAAAAAAAGAACGCGTAAAGCAAAATTTAATGGCTTCTTTTTTATTTTCTTTAGCAATTATTAGAGATTTATTAATTGTGCAACTTATAACTTTATTTATAATAAAACACTTAAATGTTAAAAGAACACTATTGTAACAACTATTTGTTAATATTATTAATAATTTTAAAGCCATTCCTTAAACAATCACACGAATGTAACAAAAAAAGGACGCATACATTTTAATTTCTTTAGAAATTATAATAGATTTTATTAATTTGCAACTTTTAACTTTATTTATAAACACTTTAATGTTAAAAGAACACTATTGTTACAACTATTTGTTAATATTATTAATAATTTTAAAGCCATTCTTTAAACAATAACACTTTTTAATTACGAACTCCCCAACAAACCGTTTAATGTGAAGAATAAAAAGAAACTAAGAATTAACAGCTTGTCGCTATAAGTTTAGTGTTAACTAAATTAACACAATAACAGCGTTAAGCAACAATGTTAGTGGTTTAAGATTTGTATGTTTTGTAACTGAAGTCGCTTAACGCTTTGATTATGTTTTTGTACGCCCGCAATGTTTTTTCTTTTTGTAACAAGGAGAAGAAAAAAAACATACTTACTCTCTCTTAATAAATCCAATATAAATATGTACATATGTATGACATACATATATTATATGTAAATAGGTTTTCTGTGGAAATTAGAAAAATTAGCTCCACTTTTTGTTTCGCACAAAAACAATTGCGTTTGTTTATATGTTTTAATTCTTTTTCTTGCATTTGTTATTTGTTTTTATAAATTTGCTAAAATTTCTTAAAATAGCAACACTCAGGCCTGGAAAATTTGAATTTTAAAATAACAATAACACAAGAGACTATAAATTACACTATAGATTAGACTACAGACTAGACTATAGATTAGACTATAGACTAGACTATAGACTAGACTATAGACTAGACTATAGACTAGACTATAGACTAGGCTATAGACTAGACTATAGACTAGAGACTATAAATTACACTATAGATTAGACTACAGACTAGACTATAGGTTAGACTATTGACTAGACTATAGACTAGACTATAGACTAGACTATAGACTAGACTATAGACTAGACTATAGACTAGACTATAGACTAGACTATAGACTAGACTAGACTAGACTATAGACTAGACTATAGACTAGACTATAGACTAGACTATAGACTAGACTATAGACTAGACTATAGACTAGACTATAGACTAGACTATCGACTAGACTATAGACTAGACATAGACTAGACTATAGACTAGACTATAGACTAGGACTATAGACTAGACTATAGACTAGACTATAGGACTAGACTATAGACTAGACTATAGACTAGACTATAGACTAGACTATAGACTAGACTATAGACTAGACTATAGACTAGACTATAGACTAGACTATAGACTAGACTATAGACTAGGACTATAGACTAGACTATAGATAGACTATAGACTAATAGACTAGACTATAGACTAGACTATAGACTAGACTATAGACTAGACTATAGACTAGACTATAGACTAGACTATAGACTAGACTATAGACTAGACTATAGACTAGACTATAGACTAGACTATAGACTAGACTAGACTAGACTATAGACTAGACTATAGACTAGACTATAGACTAGACTATAGACTAGACTATAGACTAGACTATAGACTAGACTATAGACTAGACTATAGACTAGACTATAGACTAGACTATAGACTAGACTATAGACTAGACTATAGACTAGACTATAGACTAGACTATAGACTAGACTATAGACTAGACTATAGACTAGACTATAGACTAGACTATAGACTAGACTATAGACTAGACTATAGACTAGACTATAGACTAGACTATAGACTAGACTATAGACTAGACTATAGACTAGACTATAGACTAGACTATAGACTAGACTATAGACTAGACTATAGACTAGACTATAGACTAGACTATAGACTAGACTATAGACTAGACTATAGACTAGACTATAGACTAGACTATAGACTAGACTATAGACTGGACTGTAGACTAGACTATAGACTGGACTATAGACTAGACTATAGACTAGACTAGACTATAGACTAGACTATAGACTAGACTATAGACTAGACTATAGACTAGACTATAGACTAGACTATAGACTAGACTATATAGACTAGAACTATAGACTAGGACTACTAGACTATAGACTATAGACGACTAGAGCTAGACTATAGACTAGGACTATAGACTAGACTATAGACTAGACTAGACTAGCCTAGACTATAGACTCGACTATAATAGAACTATAGACTAGGACTATAGACTAGACTATAGACTAGACTATAGACTAGTATGGGCAGACTATAGACTAGACTATAGGACCTAGACTATAGACTAGACTATAGAATAGACTATAGACTAGACTATAGACGACTATAGACTACTATAGACTAGGACTATAGATAGATATTCGGAATAGACTATAGACTAGACTATAGACTAGACTAGAGGACTAGACTATAGACCCAGACTATAGGACTAGATATAGACTAGACTATAGACTAGACTAATGACTAGACTATAGGACTAGACTATAGACAGATTATAGACTAGACTATAGACTAGACTATACGGACTAGACTATAGACTAAACCTATAGACTAGACCTATGGACTAGACTAGACTAGACAATAACTAGTCTATAACATAGTATACAATATTCAATCTCAAATAATTTTGTTATTGTAAAATTACAATTGTCCGGGCCTGGGTGTTGGGCTTTTGATGAATTTTAGCAAGACAATTAAAACAAATAGCAAATGCAAGAAAAACATGTAACAAACACAATTGTTTAGCGGTGAAACAAAAA